>NW_004524853.1:865435-873472 GCF_000260255.1 Octodon degus
TATCCACCTGGTTAATTTTTCTCTGTTGCGGTATCCATTCCCTCACCTTATCTCACATGGCCCAAAGTTGACAATAGTTTGGGCAGATCATCACATTCTCTGTTGTAACTAGAGTTTCTGAAGGTGGTCTCTTTATCAACAAAGTTTACTTGAATTATATTATTTTTAAAGTGGCCATTATTTCTTTTTGAAATCTAATCTGATACGTTTTACATTTATTTATTTTATTTTTTGTATTTGGTGCAGGATCTCACTATGCAGCTCAAAATCATAGTGATCCTCCTGGTTTTAGCCCCGCCCACACCCCCCGGTGTGCTAAGATTACAGGCATGCACCATGCCTGGGGTCGGTGGCTCAGCACACTCTGGGGCGGGGCCAGCATGGCTTGTGATGCTGGGGATTAAATCCCGGTCCCTATGCTTGCCCAAGCAGGTGCAGTCTGCTGAGCTATCTCACCGTCTCTATGTTTTACATTTAGATAAACCAAACTGGTGGCTCTAAGGACAGTCATTTCTTTCTGGCTATCTTTCTTTCTTTCTTTCTTTCTTTCTTTCTTTCTTTCTTTCTTTCTTTTTTTTTTTATATTTTTAGAGAAGAGTCTGCAGGGTGTTCAGGGTCTCAATACTAGATCGGACACTCATAGTGATCTTCCTGTTCACAGCCTCCCAAGAGCTGGGATTACAGGCATGCGCCACCATGCCCAATCTACATCGCCACGTCAGTGTGCCTCAGGGTGCCCTGGAGTGGGGGTGGGGGAAGGGGGGGGAAGGGGAAAGGGCGCCTAGCAGGCTTAAAGATCAAACCCCTGCCACTGCGCCTGCTGGCAGGCGCTTTAATCTTCTGAGCTATTTGGCCAGCCCTACAGTGATTTCAGTAAGAGAGAGAGAAAGGAGAAGGAAAAAGAGTGGGGAGGAGAAGGACCCATTAAGAGATGATAGAGGCCTAAACTGTCAGTAATTGAAACAGTAATGAGAAAAAAATTGAAAAATGCTTACAGATAGAATGGTTTGAATGTATTATTTAATTTGTTGGGGAGTAAGAAAGAGAAGAGAATGATTTCCAGATTCCTTTGTTATTTTTGAGACATCTCACTATGTAATGAAGCTGCCCTTGAACTTGTGACCATCTTTCTCCCTCAGCCTCTCAAATGTTGAGATTTCAGGCATATATCACTTCATCTAGCAATTTCCAGTTTTCTAAGTTTCATGCTTTAGCTTCAGTGGCTACACAGATGGTAGTGCTACCAATGAAGTGTGCAAATGAAGGAGAAGTTTATGGGAAAAAGGTGCGTTTTCTTCCATATGTGTTTACCTTGAACCATGTAGATCAGCTGGAGACAGGAGAATAGAAATCAAGAGGGATGATAGTGTCTTTGACAATCAACAGTGTATCAGCAGCTGATACTTAAGCCATGAGTTTGGGAACAGCGAGCTAAGATGAAATACTGGAGAAAAACCATTTGGGCCGGGGATATAGCTCAGCGGCCTGAGTGCCTGCTTGGCAAGGGCAAAATCCCAAGTTCAATCTCTGGTACCCCCCAAAAAAAAAAGGAAATATTTCTCAGATTTTAATGCTTATAAATTCTACTCAGAAGTCTTTCAAAGAGCCAATCAAGCCCCAAGCTAGTACCTCTGACTTACTAGGTAGGGTGATGGATTCAGAGGTTATATATTTCAAACATATGAAGTGATTCTGATTTGATGTCCAAGTGCTTCTGCTTACATAGCATGCAGGCCATACCCCAAAGGTAGAAAACGTAACACCTACTATACAATACGAAGAGTATCTAAAACTCAACAAAATAACAAACCCAATTAGAAATAAGGCAAGGACTTAAACAGATATTCTTCGAAGAGACTTATATGAATGTCCAGACTAACAAACACACAAATGTAGGGTCAAGGTCAATAAACATTAAGGAAATGCAATTTATGCCACAAGGAAATGCCACTTCACATCCAATTGGATTGCTGTTCTTGAAGACAGCACCACTGGCAAGGATATGAAGAAACTAGAATCCGTGTGCAATGTTTTTGGAAATATCCAATGACAGAGCTGCTGTGGGAAAGAATGTGGCCATTTCTCAAAAACTTAAAAATAAAATGTTGGTATAATTGATCTATTCTGCTTCTGGGTATCTATCCAAAGATTTGAAAACAGGGTCCTGAAGAGACTGTTAGACACACACATATTCACTGCAACATTATTTACAACTGCAAAAATGTGGGAGCCAGCCTAAATGGACTATATGGATACAATTCAACACTACTTATCTAAAAATAAAGGGAAATAAGGCACAGCATGGGCAAAGCCTGTAGAACCATCGTAGTGAAATCAGTGTTATAGAAAACCATATATTGTAGCTGGGTGTGGCAGTGCACCCCTGAAGTCTCAGAACCCTGGAAAACTGACTTAGGAGGTTGACAAGTTTGAAATCAATGGGGACAACCTAGCATCTTAGTGAGAACTTGTCTTAAAATAAGAAATAGAAAGGGCTAGGGACAGAGCTCAGTGTGAAGGCCCTAAGTTCAATTCCCAGTACCACATAAATACACATATAGATGGTTATATACTGTAGAATTCCAATTACATGAGATACCTAGAGAATCAACATCATAGGGACAGAAAATAGAAAGGAAGTTTCCAGGAGTTGGGGGCAAGGAAGAATGGGATGTTATTTTTTAATGAGTTCATAGTTTCAATTTTACAAAATGAAGAGCTCTTGAGATAGATGGTAGGGGTGTTTGCCTACCAATATAAATGTACTTAATACTACTGAGATGGCTATTTATTTATTTCTTTTTGGTGTCAGGAATTGGGCTCAGGACCTTGAAACTGATAAGTTGCATATTTAAAGGTGGCTAAGATGGTAAACATTATTAGATGGTGTATTTTTCCACAATCAAGCAAATATAAATTTTAAAAGTAAAATATTTTCTTTACAAAGAGAAAAAGAGAGGAGAGAGGAAAAAGAGAGTGCTTAGCACATGAGAACAAATAGGTCTTCCCCATAAATAACTAGGAACTGCACCTAAATTTTAATGTATTTTCTACCTACTCCTCAGCAAAAACTTGCTTTCGTTTGATCAACAGCATAATTTAAATATTACTAAATTTCCTAAGAATTCAATTTATTCACTAAGAAACTCAGTGTCTAGTCTTCATGAGTGAAGCATTCATTGACTTTGTAGATATTGGAAGAAGCTTTTTCTTAATTTAATATAAAACACAGAATTACCTAAAACAAGAAAAAAGTTATTCTCTGTGTGCTTTTCCAGATTAAGAGGAGGTTAGGAGGGTGAAGTGGAGGAATTTCACCCTACTTCCTGCCCCATCCCAGGTTATTACACTGGTGGATAAGCAAGAAGGCATTGGAGCTGTGAAATGGCTTCTGCTCTACTTATCTGCCCTCTGGCTTTTACTTGAGTCCTCCCCTCAACCCCAAACCATAGAAGGATAGCTCTCTTGGAAATACATTTAAGCCCAGACAAGTTGAAGCTTTGAATCCTCCTTAGTAATTTACATTGATTATTTTACAAATGTTAAACCCCCTTGGTAGAACTGTGAAAGATCCTATTTGATTATGGCATGCTAACAACAACACATTGTTAAACTTAATTTGATAAAAATCTTTTAAAGACTTTTAAAAATTGATCTGCACTTACTGTAGTGTCTTTGCCTTGTTTGGGTACCAAAGTAATGCTGGCCTCTTAGAAAGAAATGCTAAGTATTATTTCTCCTTTATTTTCAGTGGAGGGGGAGGGGGAGAAGAAAAAGGAAGGGGAAGGGGAAAGGGGAAGGGAGAGGGAAGGGGGAAGGGGAGGGGAGGGGGAAGGGGAGGGGAAAAACATCACCTTTTTCTTAAGGAAAAATTTCCTGTTGGAGTCAGATCTAGAGTTTGCTTTGTAGAAAGGCTATTAACTGTAAATTCCTCACTAGATAAGCCTTTCCATAGGCTTCTATTCAGCCCTCAGTGGCAGCTTGGTGTTAGTTATGAGCCCGTGCAACCGACCAGACCAGGCATTCTGACGAGAGTAGAAGATTTATTGGAAGCAGCAAGCTGGCTGTCTATCTAGTGGACCAAGACAGCAGCAAAAAGAGGAGGGGACAGCAGACTAGCAGGCTTTATAGGATCTTTTAGGGAGGGTGATGGCAGCTGGAACAGCTAGGGGAGAGCTAATCTTGGCAGGGCTACCTTGTCTGTGGGAGACTTTTAATGTTAACAAAGGAGAGTTTCTGTGGTGACTTGCCCAGGTCAAAGTCAAGTGGACCTCTTCTGCGGTTGCAAGTTTGGCTCTGCATGGGGCAAAAGGGGAGAGAGTCTGGGGACAAGGAGCCTGGAAAACCAAGAGGAAGAGAGTTTGGGGCAGGGTACCTAGGAAAATTTGAATCCTGACCTGTCACTTGGGACAGATGGCATCATGGTTGGAAGCATGTGTGTAGGGAGAAATCAGACAGCAAATCATCATCTCACTCCTCAGTGACAATTCACTCCCACAAGAACTAACTCAGCTTCAGGAGGACAGCTTTGAGCCCTCTAGAGCATATGCCTAATGACCACCCCACCTTCCCTTAAGCTCTACCAAAGGCTCCACCACTTCTCTGCTGTCACCCTGAGCCTAATCTAGCACATGAGTGATGGGAGGTAGGGTTGGGTAGGAAGAAATCAGTTGAAACAGCACAGCAGTGCTTCTCAAGTTAACTTGTTTTTCTGAGAGAGCTTTGGTAGTTTGTGTCCTTTAAGGAATTTTTACATTTCATGCAATGAAAAATTAATGAAAATTCAGTAGCACAATGTTCATAATATTTTCTCAGCCTTTTAGTATCTGTAAAGTAGTGATGTCATGTCTCTAATTTCTGATACTGGTGACTGCTATCTGCTAAGTTATTATTTCCTCAGATCCATCTAGCTAGATATTTATCAAATTTTTTTTCTCAAAGAATTAAATATGAATTTGTTGTCATTTGTTTTTCTGTTTTCTTTTACATTTGTTTTTCTCTCTGACTTCTACTGTTTCACTTTTTCTATTCCTTTGGGTTTAATTTCATCTTTTTCCAGTTGAAGAAGGTGAAAGCTGTGCTATACTCAACTGGAATATGTCTTCTCACATTATAATTTAATGCTATATCCTTTTCTAAATATTATTTCAGCTATATCTCTCATTTTTTATCTCTCAAATTTTAATATACTGTATTCTTTGCATTTTCAATTTAAAATGTTCATTTTCAAGATAACTTTTAACTATTCTTTCAATTTTACATGTAACACATAATTACTTGTTTAGAGGTGTATTGTTTAGATTCCAATTATTTAGGGAATTTTTTCAGAGATTTTTGCTACTGATATTTAATTAATTTATGTTGTGTGCAAAGGGAATAGTTTTAATAACATGAATACATTAAAATTTAGTGACTCTTGATTTGGTACTGGAATATAACATATCTTGGTTAAGTGTTGTATGCACACTGAAAAGTATATATATTTTATTGTTATTAAATAGAGTATTATGTAGGTGTTGATTAGGTCAAAAGTGGATAAAATTTGTTGCTTAACAATTCTATATACTTGCTGATTTTTGATACCTGTTTTATCAATTATGGAAATACATGTTTTGAAATTATCAACTGTAATTGTGAATTAGTAGCTTTTCTTTGCGATTTTACCAGCTTTTGCTCCACATATGTAGAAGTTCGAATGGTTAAGTATATAAGTATTTAGCATTATTTTCTGTTCTTAAACTTATCAATTCATCGTTTTATTTTTAAAATTTTTAAAAAATGTATTTTAGTGCAGGGCCTACAGGGTCTCACTACACAGATTGGACTGACAGTGATCTTCCTGTTTTCAGCTTCCCAACCACTCCACCACACCCAGTCTCAATAGCTTTAAAATCTATTGTTCCCATTTGTTGATTTTTCCCTTTGTGTTCTTTTTTCTTTGTATTAGCTTTCTTTAGATTATTTAACATATCTTCTTTGTTTATTAGCTACAGCATATTTTTTCTTAGAATTTTATTATAAACCTTTGACCTGTAACATTCAATATTCATGTATTATACTACTTTGTATAGAGTAAATATTATCTTCTACTTCATTTTGGCCAATCAAAACCTATATTGGTTATATACTTTTGTCTGCATTTAATTTAAATTTCAATTATATAACACTTATGGACATAAGGAATGTATAATTATTTTAAGATTTTTGGCCAAATATAATTCAGAAATGAAGGTTTATAATGACTCATCTACTGTTGCTATCTCCATTAATTATTGGTCAACCTAGAACACAATTTCTATGAGAAAAAAGAGACATATGCATTTTGTTTCTTATTTAATTCTCAGAGACCAGTTTTATATGTGTAACATATACAATGGACAGTCAGTCACCAGAAATGAAAGAGGATGTATTATGTAAGCTGTGCCTTATATATAAACTGTCATGTGATTCTCAAAGGAAGTGAAGGAGGTTGTTCCTTGCTATCAGATAACCAAGGAGAGTCAAGAAGTTTGCAGTGAAGTGCAGATGTAAGATATCTGGTCTTATACCAAATAGAGCTGTGGTGTAAAAGAAAGGGTTATTTTTCCATTTACTATGCATGTAGGTAGTTTTTGTCTAACTCTTCAACTATTTGACTTAAAATGTTCCTTGTCATTTTGTACATCTCTTCAAATAGATTGTCCTTAAATCTTGGCCTTTAAAGAACTGCTATTATCCATACTTATTGAAAAAAATGACTACTTAAAGTTTTGATGATTTATGTAGGCCACTCTTATTTTGGTTATTAGTATGCTATGAGTATTAACATTTGTAATACTTCATCTGATATCTGATCTGTCATACCGGGCAAGATGATTTTGACAGCTGATTGAATTTCAAGAGGCAACAAAAAAAGAGAATGGAATGAGTGCAGGGGTAGCATCTTAGAAGGGCAAAGGATGTCATGTTAAATTATAGGATATACACTGAAAAGAATAGGGGAGGCCCATCATCTCTATCACTATTAATTAGTTAACGAATTAATTATTTAATTCAATAACTTGTTGAATGCCTACTATGTGTCAGGTTGTTTTAAACTATATTTATTGTATCAGTGAACAAAAGTCCTGTCTTCATGCTTCTCTTTACATTCTATCAAGAATGAAGCAACAAGAAAGTAAGATTAAAATATATATATATATATATATATATATATATATATATATATATATATATATATATATATATATATATATATATAGGCACAATAAATAAATAAATAAATTTTATAATATTATGAGCTGGCATGTGTTCTCAGAAAAATAATAGTAAAGCAGAGTAAGGGGATATAAGGGCTGGTCAATGAAAGGACTGCTAATTACAGCTTTAAATAGGTTTTGTCAAAAGCTTTGAGGAGCTAAAGAAATGCAAATATCTATGGGAAAGTGCCCCAGGAGAGGTAACAGCAAACCTAAGGTTGGATGGCCCCTGTCACTATGATGTGCTCAAGGTGAGGCTGGAGTAGAGAGATCCACAGGAAGAATGAAAGACAGAGAACAAACAAAGAGCTATATTGTGTCCCACTTTTTAAGCCACTATGTACACTCTGCTTCTTACTCTTAGTCAACTGGGAAGGTGCTTCATGGTTTTTATTCAAGCAGTGAGTTGAATGATTTTGCCTTTTGAACATTTTCTTTGACTGCTGTGTTGAGAATGGATCATGTGGAAGGTGGTTCAGAAGATATTCTTTTACTGTAATTCCTCTGAGAGAAAATGGTTTGAACCAGGATCACTACAAGACAGATAGTAAGGATGGCCAGATTCTAGTTTAAGTACAGATAAAATGGGAGCTGCAAATAAGATTAGATAGAAGATATAAAAGGAGAAAAAAAATGCCTCTAAAGTTTTAGATGCATCTGGAAGGACAGAGTTGTCTTTAAATAAGAAGAGGAATTCTGTAGAGAAAAGACTGGATAATTACCACCTAACTAATCTAAATGTGTTTAGTTTTACTATGCTTCTTTAACCTTAACCTTTGTGAAGCTGTCATGGTTTGGG
>NW_004524853.1:873572-875919 GCF_000260255.1 Octodon degus
AAAAAAAAAAAAGAGAAATTGCTTTGGTCTTGAACCTCCACGTGGGTGAAGGAAAGTTCTGTTTGGGGTTTGACAAAACAAAGCTATATGGCAGCTTGGTCCTAGGTTTATACGCCTAGTTCCTACGTTCTGGGTCTGAGGTGGGGGATGCCTCACCTGATGTGGGACAGTGGGTGTTTTGTTCAGGGTTGTTTTTAGAAGGTTGCCTCTGGTGGTCACTAGGAAGAAAAAGGGGTTTAAGAGGTTTGTCTCCTGCCTCATTATTTCCTTCTTCTCTCTCTCTTAGCTGGAAACCAGATCCTTGGGTATTCTATCACACTTTCTTCTAGAAACATCATTGAGAAGACTTAAATCCTGTTTAAAGAGCAAAGTTATTAGTTTTAGTATATGGAGGCTTGTGTATATTAAACTTTGGAGGACAACGTACTTTGGTCTCTGGGAGGTTCCTTTGATTATAATACTACTCCTCAACTAGATCTTTATAAAAAGGAGATAAAATAGAATGAAGATTCTTGGTGTCAAATTTTTCTGCAGCCTTCAAGATCATCCTGAGTGAATTTCTCAGTGTTCTACAGACCTTTCTCCCTTAACTGCTAGGAAATTGGGCTTCATACAAGGTCAGGGGCTAATGGCACAAGAAAAGACCCAAGGGAGTGGGAAGCAGCCCCAGCTCCCTCTTACTCTGAGACAAGCCCTACTGCTTCTTCTCCTAGATTACTGAGCCTTAAAAGTGTGAGGGGGATTACTGAAACAGGTCTCACTTCACTTACTCCAAATTGGGAAAGTCACGTGAACCTGGAAAGTTTCACAAATGATTCAGATGGATATGTAAGAGCTTCTCATGGAGTAATCTCCCTATTCATACTCAGCTGGGAGGATGCAATATTCCTTTTTAATGAGACAGTCGAGCAAGGGAATAAAAGAAGGAGTCCTAGGAGTGGCTATCAAGAATGCAATGCCTACCTTGAGGTCCATTGGGTGACTAGAAGAGGGGATGCATGAGTATACTCCATTCAGGGGACAAGCCTGTCTTCTCCCTCTTGGGATTACAAAGACCCACATGGTGAACAACTCTGATTACATTTTCTTTATTCTACTAAGGAAGGCCTAATCGGTGCTAGAGCAAACCCAATCAACTGTGGCAAGTTAGGACAAATTTACCAGGAAGAGAAGGAGCTGCTCAAGGATGTTTCTACTTATTTATTTATTTATTTATTTATTTATTTATTTATTTATTTATTTATATTTTAGGGAAGCGTCTCATTACTAGATCAGATTTGCAGACTTGTAGTGATTCTCCTGTTTACAGCCTCCCAAGTGTTGGTATTACCCGATGAGCACCACCACATCCACCGTCAATTGCTGTCTCAGCACGCCCCAGGGATGGGCCAGCATGGCAGGAAGGCCCAGGGATCAAACCCCAGCCCCTGCACCTGCTTGCAGGTGCTTTAATCCACTGAGATATTTGGCCGGTCCTTCAAGGATATTTTTAGAAGGTTCAAGGATGCCATGATTAAGCATATGTTGATAGGTCACTATAGTCTGTAGGGAGGGGTTCACATTAGTTAAGTTTTTGACCCAGTATAGCTCTGACATCCAGCACAAATTTCTAAAACAAGCTATAGATCCCAAAAGTGAATAAGAGATTTGTTTTTACTTTTGGCAGCTCCTATATCTGAGGGGGAGTTAGAGAGGCTTGATATGCAGTAGTGGGTCCCTCAGGGTGATAGGGTCAGGACTCCTGCCCCTAGGGCACTAGTGCCAGAAACCATAACTCAAGCGCTAAGGCCAAGTGTCAGAGAGTAACCTAGTATACTGACTCCAAGTATATCTTTCATATAAAGAATCCCCATGTAGCTATTTGAAAAAACAAAAAAAGTCTTGTTAACCTCAAAAGGGTCTCTTATTAAACATGCCTCAAAAATCTTACAACTAGTTAAGTCACCACAGGCCCCTGAAGTTGCAGTTATACATTGTTCAGGAGCAAAAAGAAGTAAAATTACACCACTGCAGATAATAAAAGGACTGATGAGGAGGCCAAGTTGGCTTCTTCCCAACAACTTGAGATCACTTTTTGTGATCAGCCATTGTGTTTACCTCAACCACACATGTGTGATTTGACCAGGAAGTACAGCATGCCTGAAATTGGATGCACTCTAAATTCTGATGGGTGGTGCGTCACTCTCACAAGGAATCTCTTTCTCCCTAGCTGCCTAACCTGGAAAATAATTAAGGGTATCCGTGGCACTGGGCATTTGGGACAAAAAATGTTTATTCCAAGTAAGAAGGCCTTACAAAGGAAAGACCTAGGCACAATAGTCCAACAGGTAGTCAGGGCTGTGAGATA
>NW_004524853.1:876019-880072 GCF_000260255.1 Octodon degus
AATAGTTTGATAAAATTATTTTATAATAACTCACCCAATCACATACAAAATTGTAGGAAATCTATCCACACACAAAATACCAAAGAATCCAGCTGAAGGCCTTGATCCTAATAGTAGTGTCCTGCATGAGTCCAGCTGAAGACCTAGATCTCATAAGAATGTCTCTCACAGGTACATTTGGAGGCTTAGAGCCCACAGCAATGTCTCATGTAGGCCTACTCCATGGATCTGTGCTGGAAAGGCCCAAAAGTTAGTGGTAGAAGCTAAGAAGTCTATGCCAGTGGGATGAAGGAACTGTGCTAGGAGGCTGAGGGATTTGAACTAGAGCTAGGAAGCAATGCTCAAAGATCCAGAGCTTCTCCCAAATGTATCAGAGCCATTATCAGCAATAATGAAGTCCCAACCTCCTCTGACAGTGAGGAAAGCTGAGTTCCCATCAGCAAAACCAACATGACAAACTTCTCCACAAGGCTGAGCAGTGCACCATCTTCCCTTCTGGACCCAGGAAGTGATGCTCAAGATGAGGACCAGAGCTCCCAGCAAATGAATGATAGCTATTCTCAGTGACAGTGAGCTCCCCAGCTCCTCCAGCAACAAGAGCAGCCAAGTTCATCAGGAAAGCTAGCATGACAAGATCCTCCAGCAGAACAGCTCAAGAAAGCCAAGAGCTTTCAACGGCTCCCACAGCCTCTCCAAACAACATCCCTAACAGCCTCTCTACACCTACTCCAGTTCTGCCTTTTATGCCACTGGCAGCAATCCTCAGGTGGGACTCCCACACCCAGCACCACACTATGTATGTAATTCATCTGTACGTAACAAGTTGACCACCAGTTAGCTATCAACTACAGAAGCACAAAGTTGACTATAGTCTAAGCCTATTAAAAGTTGAGCTCTATTATGTATTTTTGGACACAGTCTAAATTTTTCATTACCCAATTTTGTTTCACTTTTGCATATTTCTTCTCCCCACTTGTTTTCTGCCATATTCTCCATCTCCATCATGACACATACTAACAGCAAGACACTGTCTTTCTATCTCTTAAATCCATTTCTCATTCATCCTCCATCTATCACTTTAACAGTTTTGTGGAACACTAGAATACATCTCCCAAATATACTAATACATTAATGGTTTTCATTTGGTAGATCAATATTCATGTTACTTCATAATGGCTCTTTTAATTTAGTCATCACTCACTATGAGCTTCATAAGGAAGCAAATCTGATTACTTCCACTTAGCTCTTTATGAGTAACAAACCGTCTCTAAGTAGGGATTGTTAATGTAGCAGCTATTACTTATTGTGCTCATAGATCATAGACGAAGCATTCTGAGAGGATAATATTCATTTTTACTTTGTGTAGTGTCAGCATGGGCTCAACTCAAGGGCCCCCTTTAAGATGACTTATGCATAGGGTTGAGAAATTGGGGCTTGCTGTCACTCCCTCTCTGGGTGGGATTCTCCATAGGGTTTGCTTGAGCCCAAAGGCAAGCTTTCTACACAATTGAGTTAGAAGCTGTATTACATTTTATGGTCAAATTTCTCACGTCATATAACCTCACTGTTGCTATAGTCACATAGATACTACCTATTTGAAAAGAATGTCAAAGTCACATTTTAAGAAGAGCAGGGAGAATAGGGGCTATTGCTGCTGCTACTTTGGGATAACTAATCTACAGTCCTCATTATTGTGTCTAGCTGGACATACCATGAATTATTTAGGATATAGTGGAGGCTTAACAAATACTTCTGGAATAATTAAAATATTTTTCTCGAAAGTTTCTTTCTCTGCTGTGGGAAACTTTCCTTTTTTATGGGTATGTCCTTAGCATGAAGTTAAGTGTGGAATTCAATGTGTTTTGGCTTTGTTTTAATAAATATGGGAATATATTTCCCTGGGACCTAACAGCTATTAGTTTATGTAATAAATATTTTTTTAAATATGCCTTCTCAATCACAGTACGCGTTCACAAAAAAGAAACCTCATCTTTCTCTTTTGTACTCATAACAATCACCACAATACCAGATGCATGTTTCATTACTCTGGTTAAAAACTCTTTTTGGAGTGCTAGAATTTGTACTCTGATTGAACTTACCATTTCAAATTCCCCTAGTCCTAAAGTTTACCCAGGTTTTTAAAGCAAAACCTTAGAGGGTAACTCTAGGACATCTGACTAAATTCCTGTCCTTGAAGTAAGATTTTCCCAGGGGGCTTCTGAGTATAGTTCTTATTATACTGTCCACTCCTTCATCTACCACTGTTCCAGCTGTCTGTGTAATATGTGTTTTATTCCAATGTCTGTTCTTGGGAAATCCCCAAGTGCCTCTCTTACCTGCAGGCACTATCATCCTTGCTAGGGCTCACTCTGATTCTCTTCCAAGGGCTTCTCTGAGACCCAAAGTGTATAATACTGTTATTTATAGCTAGAATAGAAGCAAAATCTAAGACTTGTATGACTTTGATCTTCACATAGAGAACAGTATCAGACATCATTGAAAACTATAGTGAATATTTAAGTAGAAGGACTTACTACAATAAAAGATGCATTGTCAAGATATGTGGGATAGGCAGCATAAATGATTTTAGAACAAGACGGACTATTTTCACTTTTTTTGAAAAGGAATAATAGCAATGTGTCTTTTACTGTATTAACTTTTTATTTATACAGTCACCATATATTTTTGCCTATAGGAAAAGAATAACCTCTGCAGTGCCCCCAAAACACAGCTCACAGCATCTTGTTTTATAATGTTGTCCACCCTAGTTATTGCAGTAATGAACCCAAACTTGACACAAACATCTAGCAGTGGGACAGACCAACCAATCAGGAGGATATGCTCCCAGGAGGAGGGGATACCACCTTGAAACTCACAAATAGTGGACTGTTGTCCCTCCTCGGTAGTCATCCAGCTCTGGCTTTGTATCTCTTCCTTCTATAAATAAACTTTATTCTTGCTTTGCACTATCTCCTGAGTCCTCTCCCTCTTTCTATGTTGGAGAAAGTGATAGGCTCAGGAGAATTTGACAGAGGACTGATGAAGCTGGAGTCACTTAGGAATGTGACATCATTTTGGTGGGTTGTCCTGGATAATAAAAATATTGCAAAAAGCACCAGGCACCACCTGTATATCCAGCCTAAGTGGGAGTGAAGCCAGAGGACACTCTGTCCTCTTCTCAGTTCACTTGCTGAAGACACCCCCACCAATACTACTACTACCATGGTCTAGCCCCATGGAGACCTTTTGGCTGGGTCCTTTTGGGATATTAGGGGAACCCCTTGTGTGAGAAGAATCAAACCTGGTCACCAACAAAATGAAGAGGAGATGTAGGCTTTACTTCCGTATGTATGCCTTAGTGGTGATTATCCCCATGCAGATATACCAATACACCTATGCCAAGGGGGAGCCTTTTGGGCCAAGTAGATTCAATGTTCATGGGAGGGAAGGAAAGAATGTCCACCGTGATCAAGGACACCCTCTGTCATGGCACTTTGTGCCACAATTTCTTTCATGCAAGTTTGGACTCTTTCCTCTCCTCAGAAGAGAGATGACTCACTTCTGAGGTGGAAGTCCCATGACTTTCTCACTCTTTTGCCAGGATATCTTCTGAGGGGAAGGACTAAACACTAACTGCACTTATCTTCTGTTTGAATTCCTCTGGCTAGACCAAAAAACTTTTCTCCTCCTGAAAGCTCATCTCTCTTATTACCTCTCAGCCCTCCCCCAAGCAACTGTTCAGGGTCCATCTCCCAATGGGAGATAAATGAAGAATACTGCTAGAGGATCTTTGTATTTGTGTCATAAATTGGAGATCTTACAACAGATGCCCGTCAAGATATCATTGGAAACCTGGTCTTTCCCAGCTTGACTTGACTCCCTGTTAGTCTACCTATTCCCAGTTTTCTCCTCTAGAGAAACCGGAGAGACTTCAGAATCTAAATTTAGAGATTCTCCTCAAACCTATAAGGGAATGTGCCTTTGGGAATTACCTGCATTTGAGGAATGGAAACACCAATGCTATTTGGGACATAAGAGAAATTGCTGGCTACC
>NW_004524853.1:889415-892496 GCF_000260255.1 Octodon degus
TTTTCATTAATATGAGAATATTTAGCCAGAGAGTACTATGAATGTGTGAGCCCTTTTGCCAAACTCACAGAAATCTTTGAAAGACCAGTAGACTCTCCCCACAATACAGAGCAAGTAACTCAGTCCAAAAGATAAGGTGACCTCAGCTGATACCTGCCCTATTCATATCAATGCTGGCTGCACTGTATTCCACAGTATTTACTTTATCTCTGTGTTTTGGATTGGACTGAGGACAATGGACATCAACTAGCTAATAAAGAGCTCCACTATTATCCATTCTGCTTCTCTGTAAAAAGCATATGAATTCTTTGTTTGCTATACTTTAGGGAAAAAAAGAGGTATCCAATCTGGGAGATCACTGTTTACTAATCTTAGGGCAGCAGTGCTCCTTCATAAAAATGTTCCTTCCTAAAAGTGCTCTGTTATGGCATATGTCTAGTTGTCTCCCTAAAACCTCATGCAGTCATGGGGTGGACTTCTAGTGTTTGTGATTAATACATAATTCATGGTTGGGGTTATGGATGTGAGTGCTACACCAAGCCTGGGGCTGACAGCCTGAATGCGATTTAAGGGAGAAAGAATTGCTCTCTGCAGCTATTGTTGTTTCTACTTGTCCCTTTTGTTCTTGTTGTTTTCCACTGCTGTAAACTGCTGCCCTTTGTCATGTTCCAGTCTAAGTGTGGGCTGAAATCTCCTCAAACTGTGAGCCTTTCCTTCCTTCATTTTGGGTGCTTGATATTTGTCCCAGCAACAAGAGAATAACTGAGACATGCTCTTCCTAAGAGGAATTAGTAATTCCTATGAAAATCTCTTCTGATTTCACCTCACCAGGTATGGTGTGATTGTCTTACAAATGCATAACTTTGCAGTGTTAGACCCCTGCTAGTGGCATAGGGGTACATTCTGTTGTTTTGCAGATACTGTAAATATCTGTTGGAGTCCAAAGAAAGCACTGAGACGACTGGATTAACATAGGCAGAGGACTCATGAGTTTAGTCCCACTCTATCCTGAGCCACCTAAACTTCTCACATTTATTGAGGGCTAAACAGGCTAAGGAATGTTCAGGACAGACAGGGCACTCCTGGGGCTTATTACCCTGTCTCCAGCTTGCTGGTATTACAAGGGACCAGTTTGCTTAGGCTCTGTTCTTTGTTCCTTGCTCCCTTGGAACAGTAGGCTTCTGGCTGATATCACTACACATATCCATGACTCAAACCTTTAGGGATGAATTCTCACAGACAACTCCCTCTGTCAGGTAAGTTAAGCATAGCCCCAAAAGCTGTATCTTCATTTTCTAGTGATCATTTGCAAGCAATTGCATAATCATCTGAGGAACTATAAAATGGAACTTCTTTAGCTACATGTGTTTCTCTCCAGGAGGAAAAATTATCTTTACAGTACTTTCCAAGTTAATATTCCCAAGTCTCTCAGATATTTTGCACATCAATGAAAATAAAATCTCAAAACAATGAGTAAGATGAGGTTGAGAAGTTACACTTCTCTCATGATCCCTTATCAGGCTTTCAAGTTCTTTAGTCATGAAACTCAAAGAACTGTGATAGACAATTTAAAGTAAGTACATATTTTACAAGCCCAGGGAGTAATTCTAAATGCTTGAAACTTTAAAAATGAGTAGTAAAAAGTAGAAATTAGATCTATCACAGGAAATAGCATCTACGAAAAGACAAGGAGCTTAGTCCTCTTGACTTATAACAAAGAAGTGTTACAAGACTATAAATAATAGTACTCAAGATACAATCAGAAGATACCGATTATCTAGGATGTTTTGGGATGCTTAATATTTATCAACACAAGAATGAGTAAAACTTTCAGAGCTGGATATTAAATTATCAACAGTTCTTTGTCGTGCAAACCACAGACATATGGAATACAGATTTTTCTTCAGAATTTAGTCAGGTGAAGTGAGAGATACTTCTTAAATCATGGGATTTTTTTTTAGTATGCAGAACTTCTTTGAAAGTTGAACAGGAAGTGACACAATGAGACATAGAATGCTTCCATTAGCTGTAATCGTAATTTAGTTAAATAATCATCATAAAGCATTCAGTCCATAAAGTGTTCTTCTCATGGAAAACATTGCTTTTATTTATCCTTTGAGTGTCTGGCAAACATCTTTGTAAGTTACTGACTGTCTCAATTACTCTTCACTCATTGCTGGGATAAAATACTCAACATGCAAAATGAAGGTAGGAAGGGGTTATTTAGTGCATAGTCATTGGAGGTTTCAGTCTATACTTACCTGGTTCCAAGGTAGAGTGGCACATGGCAGAAAGCAACCATTCATGGTGGCAACAAAAAGCAGAGAGCAAAGGAGAAGCATTAGCTCAGGCAGCCAGCTAGCCTCGCTGCCCTCCTCACATTGTAATGTGGATGAATCTGCTCAAGGACACTCACATCCATAATCTAAGCATTGGATCAAGAATCAATCACAAATTCCAGAAGCTGCCCCATTACTGCATGATGCTTTGTGGGGTCACCTAGGTACAAACTGTAACAGTTACAGATTAACACTGTATTTATCCAAGCAAAGACTAGGGTGAGTCTCACTTTCACTAGAAACAGCATGTTTGGGGATTGGAAAAGTTAGCCTTCTAGTCCTTGACATTCCAGATGGGATGTGGGTAAGAATAGTAGTTCATCCACACTATGGTGTAAGTAGAAGAAAAAAATGGAAATTACTGCCATCTTACAGAACCCCCAGATCCAGTCCTAGCCCAGGCCTGGTGAGTGTGTGGGAGAGCTTACAGCTACCTTGCACCAGTGGGACCTACCAGTACCAGCCCAGGCACAGCATGGGTGAGACCCTTTTTCACCCCCTTGGGATGCCCCTTACCACTCCTTAGTACCACCCTGCAACCCACCCACCGAGTAGGAATTACTGTCGTGTTCCAGAAATCCCCAGATCCAGTCCTAGCCCAGGCCCAATGAGTGTGTGGGAAAGATGTCTCTCCCCCCTCTCCAGCTTGTCACCTCCAGACTCAGCTCAGGCCTGGCATACAGGCCTGGGGTGAAATCCTACAGCTGCAATCCCTGCCGAAAGTGTAGTGGACAGACTCACC
>NW_004524853.1:893458-895021 GCF_000260255.1 Octodon degus
GGAAAAAATGATCCAACACCTGCAAGATGATGCAAAGATGAACAATGTGAGATTAATAGGCATCAATGAGAAAGAAGGAGTCAATACAAATGACATTAAAAAATATGGGCAGAAGTAATAGCAGAAAACTTAACAAATATGAGAAAACAATCTGACATTCAGGCAACTGAAGCATACAGAATGCCAAGTAACCTCAACCCAAGGAAAAACACACCGAGACATATAATAGTCAAGATCCAAGAAATTCAGCACAAGAATAATATATGAAAGAAGCTAGAGAAAAGAAACAGATCACATTCAAAGGAAAACCCATCAGAATTATGGCCAACTTCTCCTCACAAACCATGAAGGCAAGAAAAGCATGGAGCAGAGTACTTCAAGTACACTATGAAAACAAATTCCAGCCCAAACTACTATACCCTGCAAAACTCTCATTCAAGTTTGATGGAGAAGTGAAATACTTTCATGACAAAGAACAGCTAAAGAATTTCATGATGGCAAGTCAACCCTATACAGGCTACTGAAAGATGATTCTAGAGAGGGACCAAAATGATCAGAACTCCACAAATGAGATCAGAAGCAACCAACTAAATAGGGTAAGCAATTAAACACAAGAGAAAAAGAAGTAAACGACAATAGCTAAATAACATGTCACTCATAAGGAAATACATCTCAATTCTAACCATCAATGTAAATGGACTCAATTCACCAATTAAGAGAAATAGACTGGTACAGTGGATTAGGAAAGAAAATCCGACAATGTGCTGTATACGAGAAACACATTTAGCTCATAAAAACATTCATAGGCTGAAAGTCAAAGGATGGAACAAAATACTACATGCCCCAGCACCTCAGAAAAAAGCAGGGGTAGCAATCCTATTCTCAGACAGTCTCAACTTCAAACCAACAATGATCAAGAAAAATAAAGAAGGCCACTATATACTGGTTAGGGGAAAAATTCAAGAGGAAGAAATAACACTCATAAATATGTATGCACCAAACACGGGAGCACCCAACTATATAAAGCAAGTCTTAACAGACATGAAAAATCTAATATCCAATACCACAGTTTCAACAGGAGACCTTAACACCTCCTTATCTCCAAAAGATAGGTCAACCAGACAAAAACTTAGCAAAGAAATAACAGAACTGAATCAGAGCTTGAAACAAATGGACTTGGAGGACATATACAGAGTGTTCCACCCAAACAGAGCTGAATATACATTTTTCTCAGCTGCATATGGGTCATTTTCTAAAAAGACCGCATACTGGTGCATAAGTCATGCTTAAGTATATGTAAAAACAGAAATTATCCCATGTACATTATCTGAGCACAGTGCAATGAAACAGGAAATAAATGACAAAAGAAACCAGAAAAAACCCACTAAGTACATGGAAATTAAATGACACCCTACAGAGCAACCAATGGGTCACAGATGAAATTAAACAAGAATTCAACAATATCTACAATTCAATGAAAATTCAAGCACAACTTATCCTAATTCATGGCATACGATGAAAACAGTTCTCAGAGGGAAATTTATAGCTGTGAACTCACACATT
>NW_004524853.1:898190-920673 GCF_000260255.1 Octodon degus
GTGAGGTTATGCTTAACAGCCTAGGTTGTATGGTAATAACAATAAGCTTGTCTTCTGGATGGTTAACAACCTAAGTTTGCAGACCAAAATTAGAGCAAAAGGAGGGCCATGAGGAATGCCAATATTTTGGCCCTAGCCTTCCAAGGTCAATTAAGACTCAGGACATATGAGAACTTGTACTGTAACATCATGTAACTCCGAAGTGTCCCAAATTTTCTGATCAAGGAGATAATGAGGCCATAGAGGAAAATGATCGATGATGTATATTGTGCCTAAGGAGAGTCACATGGAGAGAAAACATTCTCTCAGGCTTTCACAGAGAGTACATTGGCCAAGCAAAGGCCGTGACTCATCCACATGGCTGATACTGATAAAGATGCTACAATCTGAAGTACAGGATCTGAGGATAAATCTTGAGGGGATTCAACTGAACTTATTAGACCCAAAAGCTGCAACTCTTGTTGCATAAGCCCTGCTTTACCTTGGTCTTAACCATCCATCAGAAAAATATAAAAACGAAGTATAAGAAGTAAAGCCATGCTGTTATGTTGAGCTGTGGGGGACTCAGGTCAACAATTTCTGACATTGCCAGTGAAGTGGAAGACCCAATACTATTATGGACTAGTGGACTCTTTTAGAATATTTTGCTGAGTAACACACGTATAATATTCAAATAATGGAACTTAACAAATAAAGGGGATACAGCTGAATGTCCATTTTGTATTTGTGTATTCAAAGTGGTTAGGATAGATATATAGTTACATTCTCTTAATGAATAGAGGGATTTGTTCTAATGGTGTTTGTAAATAGGATATCATCTCTGCATCATGTACAGCAATTAACTGTTAGGAAGAATGTATGCAATGTGTTAATTATTGAAACTTTCTTAACAATTTGTTATGAAACTTTCTCATTGATATTTGTTTCTCAACAAAATTATGGAAAATAAAACTATAAGCTTGTCTTCTTCATGGTTAACAACCTATATTTGCAGACCAAAATTAGAGAAAAAGGAGGACCACAAGGAAATCCAACATTTTGTCCCTAGCCTTCCAAGGTCAATTAAGTCTCAGGAGATATGAGAACTTGTATTGTAACATCATTTAACTTGGTACTGTCCCAAATTTTCTGATCAAGGAGATTACGGGGCCAAAGAGGAAAGTGATTGATGATGTAGAGTGTGCCTAAGGAGAGTCACATGGAGAGAAAACATTCTCACAGTCTTTCACAGAGAGCACATTGGCCAAGCAATGGCCGTGATTCATCCACATGGCTGACACTGACAAAGGTTCTATAATATGAGGGAAAGGATTTCAGGAAAAATCTTGAGGGGATTTGACTGACCTTATCAGACCTAAAAGCTACAACTCTTGTTGCATAGGTCCTGCTTTACCTATGGTCTTAATCATCCTGCAGAAAAGTATAAAAATGAAATATAAGATGTAAAGCCATGCTGTTATGTTGAGCTGTACGGGACTCAGGTCAACAATTTCTGACATTGCCAGTGAAACAGAAGATCCAATACTATTATGGACTACTGGACTCTTTTAGAATATTTTGTTGAGTTAAAGCACCTATAATATTCAAATAATGGAACTTAAGGAAAAGGGAAACAGATGAATATCCATTTTGTATCGCATCTTGTACTGCAATTAACCACTAGGAAGAATGTATGCAATGTGTTAATTATTGAAACTTTCCTACCAATTTGGTTTGAAACTGTCTCATTGCTATTTGTTTCTGAATTAAATTATGGAAAAAAAAGAATCAGAACACAGGAGAAAAAAAACGAAGTAAAAAATGAAGGTTCAAGATTCTTGTTCTGTCTCTTGTTTTCATTTATTACCTGTCATGCTACAATGCTGCATATGGTTATATTTCTAAATTTCTATGTAAAATATGTAATTGTTTACTTTTATTTTTATAAATATTTTTTAATTTTCAATTTTTTTAAATCTTCATATGCTGTAGAGACTTAAATTTTAACATATCAATACTTGATGGAAAATACCTGTTCCATGTTATGTCTAAGATGTTTGATATTCAGACAGATAGTGAGCTTAGCTCAACTGCCTACATTGTAGGTAATAATAAGCTACTCTTCTGGAGGGTTAACTACTTAAGTTTGCAGACCGAAAGTTAGAGAAAATGAAGGGCTGCAAGGACAGCCAACATTTTGGCCCTAACCTTTCAACGTCAGTGAGGACTCAGGACATAGGAGAGCCTGTACTGTGACATCATGTAACTCAGTTGTGTCCCAAATTTTCTGATCAAGGAGATTATGGGGCCACAGAGGAAAGGGATCGATAATGTAGAGTGTGCCTAAAGACAGTCACATGGAGAGAAAACATTCTCTGAGGCTATCACAGTGAGCAAATCGGTCAAGCAATGGCTGTGACTCATCCACATGGCTTATACTGACAAAGGATCTATAAACCACGGTACAGGGTTTCAGGGTAAATCCTGAGTGGATTTGACTGACCTTGTCAGATACAAAAGTTATATTTCTTGTTATATATGTCTTGTTTTATCTTAGTTTTAACCATCCAGCAGAAAAGTAGAAAAATGAATTGTAAAAAGTAAAGCCATATTAATATGCTGAGCTGTAAAAGGCTTAAGTCAACAATTTCTGACCTTATGCATCCTATTGATAACCCACTACTATTATGGACTAATGGACTATATTAGAACATTTTGCTGAATTCATGCACTTATAATATTTACATGACAATGGAATACTATCTCTTACAAAACTAAGCAAAAAAAAGGGATACAAATGGAGGACCATTTTGTATCTATATAGTCAAAATAGTTAGGATAGATATACAGCTACTTTCTCTTAATTCAATGAATACAAAGATTTGTACTAATAGTGTTTGTGGACAGGACATCATGTCTGCATCTTGTTCTATGAATAACCGCTATGAATGCAACAATATGCAATGTATTAATTATTGAAACTGTCCTACTAATTGGTTTTGAAACTGTCTCATTGCTATTTGTTTCAATAAAATTATTTTTAAAAAGCTTTAAGCTTCTTGGTACTTTGTAGACATGAGTGAATTTAAAATTTATCAGAGTAAGTAAAGATATTTATTGGTGAATCTAAAAAATAAAAAAGATTTTTTTTCCAAGTATTTTACCCTGGATGCCTGAGATCAATGAGCAATTTCCTGTTCAGTTGCCTAGATTTCTTTCTCTCTCACATCTGTCTTTCTATTTTGGTTCTGCCCACTAATCTTTAAATAACCTATAATAATGTGATAACACTTTAAAACTCTTAGTGGCCATAAAGAGTCAGAAGATAATTACCAGATTAAAAAAAATCAGGAATTCATTCAGCATACATTTCTGATTTTGCTCTCTTTTAATAAATATGGTAGGTAAAAATTTGTTGAATAACTATTCCATTTCTAGATTATTCAGTGTGTTACTTTTCTATGTATTGATACCAGTCTTCTGATAAAACAACAATTTCCCTTTTTACTTTGTTTCAGAAACTGGGCAGAAGAAAGGAAAAGGTATTTTAAAAATTAGACCAACTCTGAAGTTTGGGGCAAAAATAAAACTGGAAAGAAACATTAAGACATTTAATTCATTTACATGAAAACTCTGAAATAGTTACATGGAACACAAATATAAAGGGATCATTACTGAGCATATTCAATTTTCTTTGTTATTATTCACTGAAATTTTACTTAGTGAAAAAGTCTCGAGAAAACAACCTACTCCTCATCTCTGATAAGTGTCTAATTATTGATCAAGCTATCAATATCACCTAGGTCTAGACATTATGGTTAACATTGCTAAAGAGTCCAGCTTTACATTATGAGTCATTTTTATCAATATCTTCTTTAGAAACAGTTAGAAATTCTTTTACTGCAGTATTTTTTTTTCAGATTGGGTGTCCTGCCTATGTTTCTGTAGTTGTTTCTTTACTTCATCTGCTATGAGTTCTGAGAGTTATTTTTTATTTCAGAAAAGAATTGCGCTCTGATTTCCTCTATGTCTTCCTGCTGTTGCTTATTTACTATTGACGCTATTTATTCATGCATTTGAGCCGAGCTAGTGTCCTCCGCACTTGTTCTGGGTGGGCACTGGGTTTCTTCCATATGTTTCTGCATTTGATTCTTTAGTGCAGATGTTATTAATTCAGGGATTTCTTTTTTTATTTCCAATCTGAGGTCTTCTATATCTTTCTGTAGCTGTTTCTTTATTTCAGAAGCCGTTGATTCATTGCTTTCAGCTGTGTGATTTCCAATTTTTTCTGTGTTAGTGTCCTCTGCACTTGTTACAGTTGGGCTTGGGTTCTGAGGTTGCATTTTGTTCCTTCTTGTCATTTTGTGTGGCACTGTCTTCTGCCCTTTGTTGTAGATCTTTGCTGTAGTTATAACCTTCGCATGTACTGAAGTTCAGGTGCAGATCTACAAAGTTTGGACTTATCCAGCTGTGTCTGGCTTGGGTCTGACTGCTATGTTCAGCTCCTTCCCACTGCTGCCCTTGAGGGTGAACCTGTTGTGCCCCTGTGGCAAGATGTTTTGCTCCTGGACTAGCAGGTTGGATCTATCCTCTACACTCTCTGCAGGGATTGCAGCTGCAGGATTACACCCCAGGCATGTATGCCAGGCCTGAGCTGTGCCTGGAGGGGGCAAGGTGAAGTAGGGGGAAGAGGAAGCTCTCTCACACACTCACAGGACCTGGGCTAGGACTGGGTCTGGGGGTTCCCAGAACACGGCAGAAATTCCTACTCGGCGGGCAAGGTAGGGGAGGTGCTGCGGGGTGGTGTGGGGTGGCCCAAACTGCACCTGGGCTGGGACTGGTCCTGCTGGTGCAGGGTAGCAGGAAGCTCTCCCACACACTCACCATACCTGGGCTAGGACTGAGTCTGGGGGTTCCTGGAATGTGGCAGAAATTCCTACTCAGCGGATGGGTGGGGGAGGTGCTGCGGAGTGGTGGGGGGCGGCCCAAGGGGGTGGGAGAGTGTCCGGCCCACGCTGCACCTGGGCTGAGATTGGTCCTGCCGGCACAGGGTAGCAGGAAGCTCTCCACACATTCACCTGACCTGGGCTAGGACTGGGGGATGAGTCATTTTTAAACACAGGAAATTTGAGGATGAATTCAGGAAGAAAGAAAAATAAATGCAACACCAAACAGAACAGAGATGCACATTGAAATCCCTAGTGTATTCATCCTGGAGTTATTTGTACAAAGGCCAATTGTTCCTGTAAAGCAAATGTAGCAACTAGAAGAAACAGAGAGCTCTTAGGTGGTCCCTTCTATAGGCCAGAGATGAAGTCTGTAGCTACTCTGGGAACCCCAGTTTACCAGAAATTGATGTCTCCTCAGTTCTAGTTTTTAAACCAGCTTCCAACCTGGAGATCTTGCAGGCACTGATTTATCGCTTTGAAGTTTTCCTCAGTTTACTTTCTTTATTTTTTGTCTCTCAATCCAATATGATTCTAGCAGATAATTCCCATGTCTCCTCCATGGTGTGCTTCATAGTGGACTTTGAAGACAGGCCAATTTATCTTTGTGAATGGGTGGAACACACTTTCCACTTGTGTGCTTAATTTCAGAGTTTTCTGGGAAGTTTAAGGGTTTAGCTGCCCACATAATGACACCTTCCAACATTTAGAAGGGATTAAATAGCACAGTGAGCTCTGTTTTCATCCTCTACATCTTCTTGGGAACTAACTTGATTCCCTATTCATCAGAGAAGGAATAATATTTAGTCTTTATGGTCCTTATTGAAGAATGCTTCTTTTTATTCTCAAATCTAAAAGAGTTTATGAATATCTAAGAGATAAAATGGTTATTGTATATTTATTTGTAAATACCTCTAAGATTTTAATATCTTATTAGACAAGTTAAAAAAATCTCCAAATATTGTCATAAAAGCTTCTGAGCATTTTTTTTTCTGAAAGAGAGACATTATGTTTTCTTTTACCAAGTTGAAGGATTTTACAAAAGAAGGTAACAACATCATTAAGTTCTTGATGTCACCTATTATTAGCATAGATAGAAGGAAGCGGGCCACAGAATTTCTAGTTATTTTAGTCTGTCTGGTTCATGTTCTAGAGAGTATAGAGGCATTTTTTTTTTGCCATTGGTTGATGTACCCTTCTAATCTGACAGAGTTGCTCTGATTCTTTGGATCAGCGTACTGGAGAAAGGCAACTTGGCTTAATGAGAGAGAACATCATGGGGGAAGGAGCATAAGCTATGGGCTCACATGAAGTTACTTTTCGCCAGATGATCATGGCTAAGTACCAGTTGGTCTTGGGATATAATTTCCTTATTTTTAAAATAGCACAATAAGGCCAGGGAGATAGCTTGGCAGCACAGTGCCTGCCTGGCAAGTACAAGATCCTGAGTTTGATTCTGGGTAAATCAATCAATCAATCAACCAACCAACCAACCAACCAACCAACCAACCAACCAACCAATCAATCAGCATAGCAAAAGTTACAAAAGCAATTGTTTTCAGTTAAAAGTTACCTATGTAAAAATAGATATATGAGTGGAATTAAGAACACTGTCTACTATGTGACCCTTGAACTCCAAGAAATTATTACTTTCTGGAGGAAGGAAAAATACAAAGAAAAATGTCAACTTGTTCAAGGCATTTTAAGCTAAATTCCCATAAGTGGGAGAGGGTCATGTGAGAAGAAATCAGTGGGCTTCAGGGATGAGTTGGGGCTTAACTATGGATTAGACTCTCCAAAGGAAACACTAGAAAAGTAGTTGTGGAAGGTAAATATCTAAAAAAGAGCATAAACTCCAAGATGGCACTGGGTTCATGTGAGATAAAGCACCCAAATTAGCAAAGGAATTTCTGCAGTTTTTCAACTTCCACTATGAACTTGAAAAATTTGTTTTACAAGGTTGTCTACACAGTTATTTATTTATTTGTTTATTTATTTATTTATTTATTTATTTATTTATGTATTTTAAGGAAGAGCCTACAGGTTGTTCAGGTTTTACTACTAGATCAGACTCCTATTGATTCTCCTGTTTACAGCCTCCCGAGTGCTGGGATTATAGGCACATGCTACCACACCCAGTCTCAATTGGTGTCTCAGCACACCCTGGGGGCAGGGCCAGCAAGGCTGGCTTGGGCATTGAACCCCTGGACCCTGTGCCTGCTTGCAGACACAGTTATTTATGAAGCTTGTATTTACTAGACTACTATCTAATTTTATTCTTGTGTAGAATGAATAAGACATGAGGTCCGTTTTCCTGATTTTGCAGTCTAATATGAAAGTCAACCAACCTCAAGAAAGAAAAGCTATCATGTACATGAGTGATCTAGGAAGTTTTACTTTTGTGTGTGTGTGTGTGTGTGTGTGTGTGTGTGTGTTCCAGTGTTCTAGTGATTATGGTATGTGTGTGTGTGTGTGTAGGCCATTTTTTAAAAATGAGATTTGTATAAGAAGCATTTAAAAAACAAAGTCTTAATAAGAATTTCATTACCTGAGAGGCAGAATCTTGTTAACAGTGGAGAAGCTCAGGCACCACTACAAATCTATTGAATCTGAATCTATACTTTTATAAGATTTTTTGGGAATTCATATGTATAATAAATTTAAGAAACAGATATGAAACTATCAGTTAATCCACATAGATTTCTTCGATTATATTGGCAAAAGCTTCTTCACTTAAGGACAATCGGAAGCAAGACTGCAATGTGTTAGTTGAATAAATAGGATGTAAGGAGTGACATGTGAATAACCTTGGGATTTGGGGCAGAAGCAAAGAAGAAATATAGGATCAAAAAATTGTTTAAGGTAAAAGATGCTCATTCATGCATGTAAAGGTAAGATGAGAGGGTGTGTCAACAAGAATATATGGAGAAAAGCAAAGGATCAGGAGGAGGGTGACAGGACAGTTAGCCTGTAATGGGGGCAGTGACACTTCTTTCATTAGAATAAGCCCAATGGTGGGTAGGAAGGATGCCCATCCTACAGACTTATAGGGGGAATTTGATCAGCTTCAGGCACACTAATGGCCTCTTCTCAGTGAAGTAGCAAGTTTACACATCAGATGTGAGCAAGAAACAAAAGGATAAGGGTTTTGAAGAGTGACTAATAATAAAATAATCCTTCTAGAAAACAAAATCAGACTACATAGGAACTATGGTCGAATTATTTGATAGTGTTCAGTACTTTTTAAAATTCAGCAATCAACATTTATAGTAAAATCTCCCAGTTGCAAGACTCTTATTTTCCTCTCTTGCTGCACTCATGTGTATGGGTACAGGTGTGGAGAAGGCAGATGGCTGGGTTCATGTAAGGTTGGAGTTCATAATGAGAAGTCATCCTTTAACATTGCGGTGCATCTAAATCATGTTCTTAGCAACTGTTTCTGTCTCAGAAATTAAAGGTTAGATGCAGAGATATCTAGCTTAATGATAAGATGATGATTATCTCTCCTCTGCACTTGGGTTTTCCACGCATCTTCTGGAAGACTTAAGATATATTTATGTAGGCATTATCAGCTCCATTTTGCTAATGAATAATGAATATAAAAGGGTTCAGCAAACTGCAAGTATACTATAATTCTGAGTCAAATTGAGCTCTATATAACAAAATCTGCTTACCTCCCATAACCAGAGCCATTTCATTATAACAATGAAAGTAATTTTTTTAAAGGAGAGAAAACAAAACCCAATTTTTTTCATTTGTTTTAGTTTAAAAGCAAAAAGCTGCTGATTTTCCTCAGATTTTTTTTCTCTTTCATTGGCATGAAATTGAGTGAAAGATGACATGAGTTTTCCCTTTTCATCTTTCAACATTCAGTGAAGAAATATGAAATCCTGGAAAGCTTGTATCTTGTATTTCCTTACTATTGTGTGAGGAATCAGAAAGGAAGGTTCAAGCTAGGTTGTAGGAAATCCTCAATGCTTGCTTTGCCATGCTAGGGATGAACCAAAGGCCTTGTGCATGCTTAGGCAAGAGCTCTGACACTGAGCTACATCCCCAACTCCGTCCTAGGATTTAAGAAATGATTTATCTATGGCTTGGTACATCTTTTCTTGCACGATATAAAAGATTTGTCATTTATAGATGTCACCCTAAAGCCCACGGACTCATACATAGGTCTTTCCAGAGCGGTTAAATCTAGTGTATGTGATGTTGGGATTAAAGGTGTGACATTACTGAATTAATGCACTGATCAGTGTAGCATAGTTTTGGGTGTGAATAATGGAAAGCCCATCCGTGGTTGTGAGGGCACAAAAGGCTGGTAGCCTGGAAGGAATAAAAGGGTTTCCCAATAGGGATGTTGCTGCTGCTGCCTCTGCTGCTGCCACCTCTTGCTTGCTCTTCCATGGACTTTCTCTTCTGTGGTACCACTTATCTTGGTGTCAGCTGACCATGGACTGAAACCAATACAAACTGTGAGGTGAAGTAACACTTCCCTCTAACTTGTGGGAGTCAGCTATTTTTGTCTCAGCAATAGGAAAAATAATAAGAAAACTGGCTTAAAGTACAACGTATCAAGCAGTGTAATTCCAAGGTAAGTATCAGACATTAGAAATTGGGGAACATAGTCAGATTTCTCCAGGAGTCTGGGAATGGAAAGAAGAGGGTAGGCAGAAGCCAGGAGGGAGGCATGTGGCTGGGCACAAGGGTGCCATTCATTTGCTGATCTAGTTGATGCCCTGAAAAAGAAGAGTGCAAGATCTCTGTTTCCAAGCCTTCCCATCCTCTGAGAAGACAGATAAGCTAAAATTCTGTGAAATTGAAATACATTATATTGTGAAGCTAAGCAGAGCCAGGTGTGCTAGGACCACAAGTCTCTAGTCTGCCAGCTCTGGTGCAGCATACTGTTATCTATAACAAGGATTTAAATCACCAATGTTAAAAAGGACAGATACTTCTTAAAAATCTTTAAGTGGCTTATTTGAGAAATACTATCTATAGATGATCCTTGACTTATGATGATTTACTTTTGGATTCTTCAATTTCATGATGGTACAAATCGATGTGTTCAAACAAAACCACACTTTAGACTTTTCAGTTTTTATTTTCTTCCCAGACTAATGCTATAGTGTGCAGTTCTAATGCAACAGGATTGTGAGCCACAGCTCCCAGTCAGCCACTCAATCAGGAGGGACCAACCATTGACCGTCTGTTTAATGTGTGTTAAATTATGACCTTTTTCAGGTGACCTGGATTAAATGCATCTTTGATTTATGGTATTATTATTTTATGATGTATCAATTGGGATGCAACTCGATGGTAAGTTGAAGAACATCTGTCCTTAAAATACCTGCAATTAGACATCTTTTTAAGATTTAAAATAGAAATTTTTACTCTAATACTTGAGTAAAATTGAGTAATTATTTGAGTAACTTTTTTTCTTTCATAGTTGAGAAAAAAGCTACCTTCAAACTCAATGTAAAGAGAAAGAGAATTAAGGAAAGTATTCTTCAAGCAAATCATGGGATTCTTTTTAACAAGAGGGTGGTTGTTATTGTCTCAATTACTCTCATTGCAGGGACAAAATACTCAATCCCAAAAATTAAGGAAGGAAAGGTTTATTTAGCTCACAGTTTGTGGAGGTTTCAGTCCATACACAGCGGGCTCCAAGGATGACTGGCACATGGAGAGGACAGCAGCTCATGGCAGTGCAAAACAGCAAAACAGCAAGAGCAAATGGGAGGAGTAGCAGCAACAGTGGCCACAGAGAGCAAGTCTGTCTCCCTTATGCTGCATTCAAGCTGTCCGCCCCAGACTGGGTATAGCACTCACACCCATAATCCTGGCTGTACTCAGACCCATAATCCCAGCAGCACTCACACCCATATTCTCAGCAGTGGATCAGGAATTAATAACAAAGTCCAGTAGTTAGCCCTATATCTGCAGGCTTTAGGGGGACAACTAGACAAACCACAACAGGTATAGAGCCAAAAAGAGCTTCTTTATGAAAGAAAGTAGAAAAATCTTTATTCAACAATGATTCGCATTTATATGCCAAAGAATTTCCAAACCTGATCAATTTGTCATCACGAACTTCTAGAGGTAGTCAACAAGAGCATCACGGACACTGCAGGCGAGTTTTCCAACAATAATGATATTATGTTTTCTCTGCATAAAGAATAGTTTTAGCAGCATTAGGTATCAGATAAGTCGAATCCATAAACACACAAAAGCCACAGTGGCAAAAATTAGTCTGTTAACAAAGATTCACCTGTGATATTATTTCCAGGAACACTGAAAATTTAAATAGTGTTCTATCTTAGGTGCTTTTCTTCCTGTTCTATAAATTGACTCAAATGTTCGTGATTCTATGGATTTATTTCTTCTGAGTAGATGTCATATTCTCACTGCAATTCTATCAGCCTGTGGAGCCCAGCTTCAAAGCAGTCTCCTCCTCATTTACCCCAGAGACCAAAGTCCTATACTCACTATTCATTCAGGTAAGTTAAGGCTACAGATACAGGCATAGAATCCGATGTAATTATCTCTTGAGTAGAATAGAAGAGGCACCACAGAGGGAAATGGGACAGCACTATGATTTCATAGCTAAAATTTCCAAAACATTGGGAAGAAGGACAATCCTCTTACATGTTCTGTTCCTGACAGGAACAGACAGGATCACAACAATCAGCCATCTGTCCTAGCGAGAGGGAGTGCAGAGGAGTGTTGCAGCACTGGCAGCGTTGGGCAAGGTCTTGACTAGGCCCAGCTGGTACTAAGAGAGAAGTAAGCAGAGCAACCTTAACGATCTGATATTAGAGTTGTTCACTAAAACTAAGAACCTGGCGAACCACTCGATCATGACCTTCCCAAAGACATCTGCATCCGACTTTGGGAACCTGTGCACATGGTGCTTTACAAACAAAAGTGACTTCGCAGATGTGACTGAGTTATAAAGAGCTTAAAATGGGGAGATTATCCCAGATTATATGGCTGAGCCAGTGTAGTCACAGAGTCTCTCATACAGAAAAACAGACAAATCAGGGTCATGAAATGTGTCGATGGAAATGGAGATCAGAGTAACACAGGGCCATGAGCCAAGGAACATAGGATGCTCTAGAGGCAGGAAAGGTAAGGAAATAGGTCCTTTCCTTAGAACTCCCCTGAAGAAACATAGCCTTCTTATGTCTTTTGGGATATATGAGCAACACAACTGTAAGAAACAAACTTGTGTTGTTTTAGGCAACTAGATGTGTGATCATTTGTTACAGCGATGATAGGAAACTAATACAAGCTCCAAAGCTTTGTGACATGAACTGCTAGTAAGGTCTTTTTACACCTTGCTTTCCTGCCATCACATTTTTTGACAAACTCACAAAATTCCAATTTAACTTTTATTGATTATGCTTATCAATGTATTCTTTGTCTTTACTTAATTTCTCCAGAAGTAGGAACCAAGATTATAATTCCAATGTATATCATTCATTGTGGGAGAAATCTTGGAAAGCACAGGCAATTAGAGCGGGAAAGTGAGACAGGGAAAGAAAGGATCCTAAAAAAGCACTGTTGATATTGGGGACCACTGGATCTTCAGTTGCTGAGGAAGTTTCAGTAATCATGTGGAACACGTATGTCATAGCTTTCTCCCAAGAAGCTAAGGAGCCTGGTGTTTACACACCAGTTCTCATTCATTTATTTTCAACCCTCTGGGAGTACGGGAAGGTCATAATTTCCTGCATTACTGGCTTGTACAGTTCCTAAGCAGACTACACTGCAGAGATACGAGAAAGCTCTTGGTGAAGAATTCCAGGGATAGTGGAAGTATTTGGGCCCCTGCAGACAGTCCCTCTACAAGTGATACATGTAGTGCTGACAAATCTGATGAACCCCCAATTTTAATTGTTAAAACAGCTTTTCAGTTTCCACCACTATCATTGTTTCATCCCATCAAGAGTTTTAATATTTAATAGCAACAAATTTCTTGAATTTGTTGTAGACTACTTCTAAAATGACATAGTGTTTATGTGAGCCTTTGTAGTCAGTCCTAATCCAATGGATTTATTTTTCTTCCTAGGTCCATAAACATATTTTGTGAATCATTTCACCATTACTTTATCTTTCTTTAAACTGCCTGAAACAACACACACACACACACACACACACACACACACACTTCATTTTTGTACCAGAATTACAAGAACAGGAGGCTCTGCTGCTCCATTTCCAGATTTTGCTCATTCCCAATGGTTGTTCTGAACATTTCTCAGAAATCTCTCACACTTGTTCCAGAGCGAACCCTCTTGTCTGTTCCACTCTGATCTTTTCTTGCTACCCTGCTGCTGTGATATAAGGGTCTGAAAATGCCAGCTATCTATTTAAGTTTTCTACTGTCATTACTCCCACCAAATACTCAGCATGGGGTCAGAACCTTGTCTTCTTCCTACCTCTGCTTCTGAAGCCTCAGATGGGCCTGACTTTCCACAGAACAACCTGCCTCCCTCCTTTCATGTTTGCTTTTGTAGTTTCTATTCTCTCTGCACCAGCTTTCTTGGCCTTCGATAATGTGTGGTTTTTTTCTCCTCTCCGCCTGAGCACCTTCAATGATGTTCTCTCTCATACTGAATAAATTCTAACCCAACTCTAGCTTGAAAGGTTCTGAGTCATCTCACCCCTCCAGCACCTCTCCAATCTTTCCCTTACTACTCTGCATCTTTTGTCCCTTTGCCACAGCCACCTGGGCTTCCTTGTTCAGCTATGAACACACAGCCACGTAGCTTCTTCTGGACCCTGGGGATGCTCATCTGTCTGAGTGGCGCACTTTTTGCTGATGCTCTTCTAGCGTGCTGAGTCACTTCTTTCAGGCTTCCTCAAATACACAGCACCATCTGCTTAAAGTGGCTCACCTTTCGTGTGTCTCACCCCGTGTCCCACTTAACCTTAGTTTTCTTCTTGGCTCTTACTGTTTTTAGCCATAGTTTGGGGTATTAGTGTTTTATTTTATTACATTTGATTTCTGCCTTTCTTAAAGACAGAAACTTCATTTTCATTGTTTTTTCTCATCTACTTTAAACAATGTCTGTTCTGTAATATTTGCAGTACAAAATTGTGGGCAGCTTAGTATTTAAAACAAGCTTTTCTTTCCTTTATGTTTAATCTATGTATGAAATTAAAGGTAGTATTTGATTGCTACTACCATTATATGCTTAGAGATGCCAGGATCCAGGGCCTTTCAAGATCCTGCTTGGTGCCTACTCCGTATAGGAGGTTTCTGTGCACAGCACCCTCTAAGATTAATCCAGGAATCTCCACAGCTGAAGGCCCAGGTTGTCCTTAACTTCAGACAAAGAGATCATTTCTTTGATAAATCCAAGGTCAGCCTATTCCTTACTTCTGAAAGTGATCTTTAAAAAAAATAACTAAAAGTGTAATATCCATTCTGTTCTGGGAACATACTGATTCTATTCATAAGTGTCCTCTGATGTCCCACCTTCAAATACTTATTTAAAGGAAACCTTGGGCTGGAGAGATAGCTCAGCAGTCTAAGTGCCTGGCTGGCAAGCACCCGGGTTCAATCCCCAGGACTGCATGCCATTCTGGCCTCAGAACCCTGGGTGCATCATGCCCACCACTGAAATTGGGAATGATGACATGCACACCTTTAATCCCAGCACTGGGGTGGCTGAGACAGGAGGATTACTATGAGTCTGAGCTGCATAGTGAGATCCTATACTAAATAAATAAATAAATAAATAAATAAATAAATAAACCGTCCCCGAGTCAGAACTATTTGATTTTCCAATTCACATTATGCTGAACACAGCCCTTTTCCTTTTTAAATGAGATTTCTCTTTCAGACTAGGGAAAAGGAGACAGGTATAACCCTCTCTGTTCCTTACTATCTCCTTTGAGCAAATGCTTCATTGCACAAATATTATAACCTGAAATAACTTTCTGACAGAGATATATAAGTTCATACATAGAAAAACACATACCTATACTTGCCTTTAAATATCCTGGAATATAGGTCTGTAAATACACTTAACTAACAAGAGACAGTAAAACATCTCACATCTCAGGATGACAACATTCAATTTTGGTTTCTTTACTATACCTAGGGCTTCTCCAAAAATAACAGGGAGCAACTTGTCTCATAAATACATATCATAAGAAAATATCAAAAAGCCCTATTTAGAACAAGAGAAAATCTTCATTAAAGTTCCACCATGTTTTCTTCTTAAACCATAAATTGTTTTTAATGTTTATAATGGAAAATTTCCAAACTTCATAAAAAATAAAAACCTTTGGCACTTCAGTATCTAATAAGGTAGTTTTGAGAAAATGATCATATTTTTGAACTCTTTGCAATATATACTAGTATGCTAAGTAACCCCTTTCTCTGTTACTGGGAACTCAAAATCAGCATACAAGGAGATCCTTTTATCTAATTATTGCCTATGAATTTGTTCTAAATCCAGATAAGTTATTTCCAGCCCTTATATTTGTGGCCAGCTCAAGGAATGATAGGTGGTAGCTGAAAGGATCTTGGATGTTACTTCTCTCTCATTCTTCAAGACTTTGTTCACCTCCCCGTCTCAGTCAGATCTCCTGTCGATGCCCTGTTATATAGTAAACCCTGGCTCTTCAACCCCTTCTGGACTTGGGACTCTCTGTGTTATTTTATCCTGATGGGGATCATCTCTTAATAATGTCCACATATCCTTTAATTGTCTAAAGAGGGAAATCTTCATTCTCCATCCTTGAGTGTAGCTGGACTTAGTGACTTTCTTGTAGTGAACAGAATGTGGAAGACGTGATGGGCTGTCACATCCGTGATTAGGACAGAAAAAGGCTCTCTCTCTCTCTCTCTCTCTCTCTCTCTCTCTCTCTCTCTCTGTCATTTTCTTTTAGTAACATAAGCTGAATATAGTTAACAATCTATGGAGAGACTCATGCGAGATCATGAAATCTGCCAATAGTCATCTAAGCTTTTCAGGTGACAACTTTAGTTGCTCATTTCACCTCAACCTCGTGAGAAATCCTGAGGTCTGAATTAGCCAGGATGCTGCTCCCAGATTTCTGATCATATGAAATGATGTAAGACTTCATTCTTACTGTAAGCCACTAAGTTTGGACATAACTTCTCAGAACAAATAACCTACATAATGATAGAGGTTTTCTTTTCATTCCACATATAAGCTCTCAATATTTGGTCTGCTTTGTCCAATGTGGTAGCCATCAGACACATCTGGATATTCAACAATGAATGAATATATGGCTTTTGTGACTAAGGAATTAAATATTCAGGCTTAATGTGCATTAAAAGATAGTCTATTATACCACTAATTTATTGTCTGTTTTCCTCATCTAAAGATAGGAATTTGCTTACTTTTATTTTTATTTTATTTTGTGGTACTGGAGATAGAACCCAGGACCTTGTGCTTGCCAGGCAGGCACTTACACTGCTGAGCCATCTCCCCAGCCCGTAAAAATAGGAATTTCAATTTCTTGAAAATAGAGATTTTTATGTTCCTTCACAAATACACATGAGGGCCTAGAATGGCATCTGGTCCCTAGGAGGCACTCCCTGTACACTGAAAGTGTATTTTCGTGTGGAAAATAATAACACCACCATACAAACCTTTCTTTCTTTTCTTTTTCTTTCTTTTTTTATTTTTTATTTTAGGGAAGGGTCTACAGAGTGTTCAGGGTCTCACTACTAGATCGGACTCGTAGTGATCTGCCTGTTTACAGCCTTCCAAAAGCTGGGATTATAGGCACGCACCACCACACCCAGTCTCAGTTGTCCTCTCAGCGTGCTCTGGGGGCAGGGTCAGCATGGCAGGCCCAGGAATCAAACCCCATCCCCTGTGCCTGCTTGCAGGCACTTTAATCTGCTAAGCTGTTTGGCTGGCCCTCCAAACATTTATTTCTCACAATTCTAAAGGCTTAGAAGTCTATGACCAAGGTACAGCTGATTAAATTCTTCTTAAAGTTATTTGTTATGGTTGTAAAGTGATGTCTTCTCTTTTTTATTACTTGAAAGAGGTAAAATAGCTTTTCCAAACAGGCTAATAGGATAGTATCATGCAATGTGATTACCACTACTCTACTCTTAGGGATGACCTCAAGGCATTGTCACATGGTGGATTGGTCCTCTCTCAGAAGCCTCTAGAGGGTGACCCCAGGGTTTAGTGCATTACAACTGCACTTCCTCTGAACTACATCTCCAGTGTTTCTTACGTCTTTTTGTAAGAGCACTCATGTCATGATAAGGGTTCCTGAACTAACTGTCTCCAAAACATGCCAGTTGTGGTGCCACATCTATAAACCCAGTGCTCAAACAACCGAGGCCAAAGGATCACAGCCAGTTCAACACCAGTCTGGGCTACATGGTGAACAAATCCATGAACTAAGCAAGACACTGTGTCAAAAAAAATCCCCCAAATTTGAAATAAATTGAACTAGACTGTCATGAATTTTTTTCTATACTTAAAACTATGTAATCCTATCTCCCTTGAAACAACATTACTAGCAATGTTCAATCAACTTTCCCTGTTAGTGAATGAAGCCTCCAGCAGATGTCTAGAGAATTGAATTTCCTGAACACTAGTAAGTTCTGTTCCAGTTTTGCTGGCCAAAGTAGGCAAATAACCACTATTCTAGCTAGATGTGACTGGGCAGTTCCAAGTGTGTAAAAATGTCACGCCTTTTTCCTTCCACTCTCATGTACCTGCTCACTGTCTCAGGCATATACTCAGTGTAGAGGATTGTTGTACAGGTATCTCCTCGGAATACAATTCTGTATTACATCATACTGCTTTTAAATAAACACATGTTTACATTTCCCCAGCCTGATCATGTATCTCACCAGTTTGTGATTTTTTTGTAAGTCATGATTTTCTTCTTTTTTATGCTAAAATTCATGATAAATAAAGATTTTTGAAGCTATATTCCTTGTTCCTGCTTTCTTTTAAGGATTATTTTAGTCCTTAACAGTACTGATTTTTTTCCTATCTATGCTTATATCCATTTCTTATCAGATTTTTTTGTTCATTTGGAGCCTTTTCTCTCTTTTCTGCATAATATTTTGAATCCACTGGGCCAACTTGTGAAGCTCTAGGTTTAAAAATGTTACTTTTAGAGACAAAGGGAACGCGGCTGCCTCTGCCTCCGTGATGGGTAGGGCTGAGGCCACCAGGAACTTCGAATGTGTCGGGGATCACCCTTACCAGACTTGCCCAGGAGAGAACAGCTCGGAGAAAAGACCACCCGTTTGGCTTGGTGGTCCCTACCAAGAATCCTGACAGTACAATGAATCTGATTAACTGGGAGTGCGCCGTCCCAGTGAAGAGGAGGACTCCCTGGGAAGGAGGTTCATTCAAGCTGCGAATGCTTTTAAAGATGATTATCCATCCTCACCACCAAAATGTGAATTTGAGTCACCACTCTTCCACCGAATGTGTACTCCTCTGGCCCAGTGTGTCTGGCCATCCTGGAGGAGGATAAAGACTGGAGGCCAGCCATCACGATCAAACAGATCTTATTAGGAATACAGGAACTTCTAAGTGAACCAAATACCCAAGACACAGCTCAAACAGAGGCCTACACGATCTACTGCCAAATGGAGTGGAATATGAGAAAAGGGTTCAAGCACAGGCCTAGAAGCTTGCACCTTCGTAAGCAGTGGCCTTGGGCTCTGCACAAAGGAAGAGATTGGTTTTTCAAGAACTTTACATCTTTTGCAAATCTAGAGCCGCTCCTACATCACTTGTCGCTTGGGAGGGCTGGGCGAGGGCCATCTTCATTCCCGCCACTGGCATACGGTTTTCATCTGCTAAATCACCCATTTTCATATAGGGTCTTTTCCTTCAGTCTTTTTTATTTTTGATTGTTATGTAAAACTTGCTTTTATTTTAATATTGATGTTGGTATTTCAACTGCTGTCAAATTACAAACCTGTTTTTTTTAAATTTTTTAATAGATTGCAAATTGAAAACGAATTATTTACAAACATAACTGAATATAACAATAAAAACTGTCCAAAATAAAAATGAAGAAAGAATTTACAGATCAGTCATAATAGTTCAGTGTCAAAACCAAGAAACTTATATTCATATAATTAGAATTCTCAAAGTAGAAAGGAGTAGGCAATAACTATTTAAAAATTTAAAATTTCTGAATTTAGTTCAACTAAATTACAAACCTTTATACTTGGGTAAGTCCCCTAAGGAGCTAGTCCTGTATTCTCGGAGGCAGGCATGGTTCCTGCTGGTCAGAGCTGTCTACAGCCTCTAGCTGGCTGTATGAGAAGAAAATGTCCTGCTCCTACCATCCCTCATCCGGATTCCTCAGAACCTGGGCTGTGTTGCTTATGAGCCTCAGATCCAGTCAGCTAGTGTCTCAATTTTGCATCACTTCTTTGGTGTTTATAAGGCATTTTGTCTGTGTCGCTGTTTAGAGTAAATAAACTAATATTAAAAAAGTTACTTTCAGCTGTGGTATTATCAATTTGATAACTTTTTCTGTAAATCTCCTCCAAACTTACAGTTTTTCATGGAAATGAAGAGAAACACCTCTCTTTAACTGAAAAGAAGAGAAATATTTCAAGAATTTTAAGAGCAACAGGGCTAAATTTGTGTGTATTTTGCATGAGTTGTCTAATGATCCCCAGCACTACACACACACACACACACACACACACACACACACACAAGAAAAATAAATTCGATCATGCATTATTGCCTTATATATCTTTTAGTTTCCACATCATCCTCTTAGGTTGGTTAAACATATTTATTATATTTGACAATGTATATGAACTCATTATAACAAGTAGGATAAAAAAGGTGGATTTATATGGCCTGGCAAGAAACCCTCACTTCTAGTTATCCAGTATGTTCTGCATTTATTTAGTTCTTTCTCCCTGATCGCATTGTTTTATTGCTTGTTCTCATGATTTCGGTTAGTTTACTTTCACAGCGTTTGGATTTCTTTGATTTTCTGAACCTTTTTCCAGTCCTCATTTGCATTTACAATCTCTCCTTTTTTTTTTTTTAAACATTTATTTATTTATTGTGTGTGTCTGTGTGTGTGTGTGGCCAGCGCAGCCCACCAGGGGGCGAGGCTGGCTGGTATGTGGTGCTGGGGGATCGAACCGTGGTCCCTGTGCTTTGCCAAGCTTGTTCCATGTAGGTGCTTTAGACCACTGAGCCATCTCGCCAGCCCAATTATTTAATTTTTTTTTTTTTTTTTTTTTTTGCGGAACCGGGGTTTGAACTCAGATCCTTACGATTGCCAGTCAAGCGCTTATTCTACTGAGCCATTTCCCCAGCCCCCTACAATCTCTCCTATGAATCTCTTCTTTCTATGGCTTCTAGAAAGTCAAAGCATAAGGAAGAATTTTTCCTCCACTTGTTTTCTCTAATATAGGTATCAATTTGCATAAGCAATGATCATAACTAGTGCTTTCTTCAGTGAAAACCTCAAACATATTACTCTCAGAAAGACTGTATGGAGCTTTCAAACATCTCGTTTTGAGTTACAGTAATGTGCCACGTGGTGATGGGATGCATTCTTGAAAATATGTCCTTAGGAGACTTTTGTTGTTGTGTGAACATCATGGAGTGTACTTCACAAACCAAGGCAATCGTGTTATCATCCAGTGATTTTAATGTTGTGAGACTACTGTTTCATACAGTGTCCATCTTTGACCCAGATATCTTAGTTCTATAGTTTCTCTTAATTTTTTCATGAAATACTGCTGCAAGTATTACCTCTTTGCCAAACATTTTACCTCTGGAGTTCTTGGAAACCTGCTCTGGAGAGCAGCCATTCCTTGTGTAACCCGCATTGTTACTGCAAGTTATGTCACTGGATCTCAAACTTGAGGTTTTGACTCATTAGAATCACTTAGAGGATGTGGTAGAACATAATGAACCAGTACATCTGAGGGGGCTAAAAATTTGCAGTTCTGGCAAGATCACAGGTGACCCTGACTGTTGCTGCCTGAAGACCCCACCCAGTCACTGGATTATGGAGTCTAGAGCTTGTGAGCATACCTGGCAGCCCACAGCATAGAAAAACAGCGCTATTTATTCAGTGTGCACTTGGTGGGGATTCTGCTGTGAATTCACACACCTGCTTTCTGGATTTCTTGGCACACACTGAGGCTGTCCCTACAACCACGTCCTTAATGTGCTTGTAATATAACAATTTATGGGTCAGTTTGATTTTTTTTTCCTTGGCTCAGGTGATTCTTCAATGAGTAGAAATAAACGAGGCATATTCTAGTGAGAAAGATCCTCAGTCTCTCTTCAGCCCTCCAGATATGTGGAGCCACCCTCAGTCCTAGCTGTGGTGGCTTGCAGATGTGTCAAGGATGGACAACATCAACAACAGCAGCAACACCAAAAGCAGACTCCAATATATTCAGAAATTGTCTCATTTCAAGATATTTCAGTCACTTTGCAACCAAACTCCAAGAATAAGTATCAGTAGCTTTGCGAATATGCAAGCATTTGGTGATTTCAGAGATGTATTAAATTTGTTGTTGCTGTTATTAGTAGTAGTATCATTATTTTACTGTAGAAAACTGTACAGAGAATTCCATCTTTGGGTTCAGCCAACCAATAAAATCCCAGGGTAGTAAGCTCCAGGCTGAGCTTGAGAGTTTCTATGAACTGGCAGCACCCAGGTCTTACCGACATATTTCATAGAGATTTACCTGAACTTCATTTACTCATTTTTTACATGAACTTTAAAATCTTGAAAAACTGTGTCAGATATTAAAATAGCATCACTTACATGGGGAAAATAGTAAGCCATAAATAATTTCATCATTTTATTTATTTTTAATAAGTTAATATTTTTAAATGAGGAAATTCAACTTCATTAGTGAAATAGCTATCACATATTTTATCTATTTTTGCATTTACTGCCCTCTTGTAAAACAGTGGTAATAAAAGTTAAAAACAATCCCTAATCACTTATTAATTGTGGAAAATAGGGAGTAAGCAATTATATTATCATATACCCTTTACAAAAGTCCTATAAGTTAGATACTTATCTATATTTTGTAGATGAGAAATTTGTGACAGTTTATATAACTTTTACAAGGTTACAAACTACCAGTCAGCTCTAATTGCCGGCGCCAACCTTAACTCACTTTTCTGTGAATATTATAGCAGCAGTCCTTACCACTGTGCTGATTTCCTGGCTCTGCTTCAAAGTTTCCTACGGTTCTTGTACAGCAAGAACCAAAAGGGACAGATCATACTTGAGTCATGTCTTTAGTAGAAGCCATAGGATGACCCAGACAATCAGTGATGCTACTGATTAGGGCCAGCTGATAACAGAGTTTTGAGCATTTTCAAATAGATACTATATGAGGATTTAGAAGGTTTTCATCCATAAATATATTTCCCTGTATGAACTACCATTTAATCTGTCCTTATTTTACCTCAGAAATTTTATCTCTGACTGACTGAAGCTGGAATTGTATGAGCATCCTGAATTTCTCTCTCTCTGTCTCTCTCTCTCCATATATACATATATATATATAT
>NW_004524853.1:927198-935223 GCF_000260255.1 Octodon degus
CATCTTCTAATCTATTTCATTGATCCTCAGGTCTATTTTGTTGCCTGTACCATGCTGATTTTATCACAGTAGCCTTGTAGTATAATTTCAAGTCGGGAATTGTAATGCCTCCTGCCTTGTCTTTATTGCCCAGAATTGCCTTTACTATTCTAGGTCTTTTCTGGTTCCAGATAAATTTTAGGAATGATTTCTCTAGCTCTGTGAGGTATTTTGGTGGTAGTCTGATAGGAATTGCGTTAAATCTGTACAGCAATTTTGGGAGTATGGCCATCTTCCCAATGGTGGTTCTTCCTATCCAGGAGCATGGAATATCTTTCCATTTTCTGAAATCCTCTATGATCTCTTTTTTCAGAGTACTGTAATTTTCCTTGAAAACATCTTTGACTTCATTAGTTAGATTAATTCCAAAGTATTTCATTTTCCTCGGTGCTATAGTAAGAGGTATTATTTCTATAATTTCCTTCTCAGTGTGTTTGTGATCTGTGTAGAGGAATGCTATTGACTTTTGGGTATTGACTTTATAACCTACTGTGCTACTGAGTTTCTGTATTAATTCTAGTAGCTTCTTGGTGGAGTTTTTTGGGTCTTCCAAGTAAAGTATCATGTCATCTGCAAATAAAGAAAATTTAGCTTCCTCTTTACCTATTCTTTTTCCTTTTATTTCTTTCTCTTGTCTAATGGCTGTAGCTAATGATTCCAGAAATATATTGAATAGGAGTGGTGATGGAGGACATCCTTGTCTTGTACTAGATCTAAGAGGAAGATTTCAGTTTTTCCCTATTTAGTAATATGTTAGCGATTGGGTTTTCATAAATGGCTTTTACAAGATTGAAGGAGAGTTCATCTATTCCAATTTTCTGTAGGACTTTGAACATGAATGAATGTTGGACTTTATCAAAAGCCTTTTCTGCATCAATGGAGATGATCATGTGGTTTTTAGTATTCGCTCTATTGAGACAGTGTATTACATTTATAGATTTTCGAATATTGAACCATCCTTGCATCCTTGTGCTGAATCCTACCTGGTCATGGTGTATGATCTTCTTGATGATTTGCTGTATTCTGTTTGCTAGGATTTTATTGAGGATTTTGGCATTTATGTTCATGAGGGATATTGGCCTGTAGTTCTCTTTCTCAGCTGTGTCTTTCCCTGGTTTTGTTATCAGTATAATTCTTGCCTCCAGGAATGATTTTGGGAGGATTGCTTCTTTTTCAATTTCATGGAAGAGTTTGAGGAGTATAGGGACTACATCTTCTGTAAATTTCTTGTAGAATTCAGCTTTGAATCCTTCCGGACCTGGACTTTTCTTTGTCAGTGGGTTTTTAATTTCATCTCGTATTTCATTGGCTGTTATTCGGCTATTGAGAGTGGTTGTATCTTGTCGATTCAGTTGTGGTAATTTGTACGTTTCTAGGAATCTGTCCATTTCTTCTGTGTCTTCTATTCTGTGAGAGTAAAGATTCTCAAAGTAGCTATTGATAATCTTCTGAATTTCTACTGGGTCTGTGGTAATTACACACTTTTCATTCCTTATTGCTTCTATTTTAATTTTTTTCCTGTTTTTGATGAGGTTGGCTAGGGGCTTATCAATTTTATTTAATCTTTCAAAGAACCAACTTTTTGCTTTTTTCATTCTTTGTATTGTTTTCTTTGTCTCAATTGAATTAATTTCTGCTCTAATCTTTATGATTTCTTCCTGTCTTTGGGCTCTGTGTTTTGTTTGCTCTTCCTTTTCTAGTTATTGAAGGTGCAGCATTAGGGTATTTATTTGTTCCCGTTTTGTTTTCCTAGTGTGTGAGTTCACAGCTATGAGTTTCCCTCTGAGAACTGCTTTCATTGTATGCCATAAATTATGATAAGCTGTGCTGGAATTTTCATTGAATTGTAGATGTTGTTGAATTTCTTGTTTAATATCATCTGGGATCCATTGGTTGCTGAGTAGGGTGTCCTTTAATTTCCATGTATTTAAAGTTTTTTCTGGTTTCTTTTGTCATTCATTTCCAGTTTCATTGCACTGTGGTCAGATAATGTGCATGGGATAATTTCTGTTTTTTACATATACTTAAGCATGACCTATGGACCAGTATGTAGTCTATTTTAGAAAATGACCCATGTGCAGCTGAGAAAAATGCGTATTCAGCTGTGCTTGGTTGTGCTTATTTATCTTCACATGTGTCACTGTGTGGTGCCATTTTACTTACACACTGAGTACTGTTTAGAATTTCTTATAAGGTAGGTCTTGTAACAGCAAATTTTCTTGACATTTTAAATGTGGAAATAACTTGATTTCTCCATTAATGAACTACTGTTTTAGTTTACAGGCTTTTCCCTGGAGAGTTTAGACAACTGTGTTATGCTACTGCTGGCCTCCAGGAAGTCTGATGATTTTAGCTGTGTACCAGTTTTAAGTAACCGTGTACACAACAAGTCCTTTGTTTTGCTGCTTTCAACATACCTTTGTTTTTGATTCTAAAAGTTTGTTTGCAATGTGTCTAGATAAGCCTGCCTTTGAGCTTACCCTTCTTGCATTTTGTTAGTTTGTTAGGTGTGTATGTTAATTTTTAACTCATATCAAGGAGGTTTTAGTCATTAGTTATTTAATTATTCTTTTAGGTCTTTCCTATCCCCCTCAAGGACTCCTGTTAGTATCTTATAATTTTTGAAACTGATATGTTTTTATTTTCATCCATGTGTTTCTCTGAGTGGATAATATTTCGCTCAATCTAGCCAATAAAATATATGTCTCATCTCTTACAGTAATTTTTTAAATTTCAAATTACTGTATTTTCAACTCAAGTTTTTCTATTTGATTCAATTTTGTAATTGTTATCTTTCATTAGTATTTTTTATTTAGTGATAATGTCATTAAAATATCTTCTTTTAGGTATTCAAATACAGTTTCCTTTAGATTGTTGAACATATTTTATATACCTGATTTAAAGGATTTTCTTTTTTAGTAATTAGATCTGAAATTCACCAGTGACAGTTTCTAACATTAGAGGGTTTTTTTCATTCTGTCTGTACTTGCTTCTTTGTATGTTCTCTAATTTTTTGTTCAAATCCAAATATTTCAGATAACTTGGAAGGTATGAAAATAGTATTTTATGCATTTTCTGAAATTTTTTGTTACTGCTTCCATATGTTGTGATTGAATATTTTGCATTTGCCTCTGAAGTCTAGTTCAGCTTAGTAGGATTTGCTAATGGTTTTCTCTGAGTAATAAGATGATTTGACACCATTTAATTAAATGTCTGTAACTAGCATATCTGACTCCTACCTACAGGCTTTCCATTTATCAGAGCTTGTGTTCTACACTCATTAACTTGCCACAAATGCTGGATTTTCATGCTTTGCTTGCAAACATTGGTCAGTCAGAGAGCTTAGGACTTTCTGGAGTTTTCTGAGCAAGCACACATTACTCATTCAGGAGGTTCTCTAGGTTTCTAAGAACATATTGGAGCATTTGAAAACACTATAAACCTCTTGTTTGGCAAATTTGCCTTTTAACCTTTTTCAGTTAGTCTATTGCTTGTTCTAACTTTTATTTGTCACGTCTAGCAGTTAACAAATTTTGATAAATAGCGCCTGATGAAAAGCTATTAGCAGAGGGAATGTTTCATGGAGATCAAATGAAGACCAGCATTCCAGTGGACTTGTCCAGGAGCTTACCCATGGGATTAGTAATCATTCTATTATAGAATAAGAATTTCAACCTTTCATAATTTTTGAGGCTTTTGCAATGCTGAAGAGTGAGGAAGAAGGATAGGATTAATGTTAAATGAGAATGCCACAAAACTCACTTTCCCCCCTGAGTTCAGCAGCTTATTTTCACTAAATGTTTCTCATTCTCTGCATTGCTACATATTTTTGGTTGATCTCCAGCTTTGTGAGAAAAGTTGCATATGCCGATGTACTGAGGTCCAGCCTCAGCTTCCAGGGAACAAGAACCTGAGGAGAGAGGAAAATGGGTAGCAGAGAAGAAAGACTCAGAGAAACATAGAGGGGTTAGGAGAGAAGAAGAGCGTGTCTCTTCAATCCAGAGCAAACTCAGTAGCCTTTATTTATACATGTGATTATGTAAGCTTTCTTCATGCATGGTTAACAGATGTGGTTTTTCATCTATAAGTGAAAAACAATTTAAATTTTGATTAATATGAGCACATAGCATAAGCTAAGAGTAGTCATGGAAACTTAACCATTGTTCTTTATTTATTTTTACTAATTTTATTGAGAAACAAATGTCAATGAGACAGTTTCAAAACAGGTTAGTAGGACAGTTACAATTATTAATGCATTGCATATTGTTGTCTTCATAGTAGTGATTCATAGTACAAGATGCAGATATGATATCCTGCCCAAACACTATTAGTACAAATCTTTCTTCTCATTGAATTAAGAGAAAGTAGTCGTATATTTTGTATACACTGAGCTGTAAAAGGCTCAAGTCAATAACTTCTGACATTGAGCCTCTTTCTTAATTTTTTTTTTTTTTTTTTGGTGGAACCAGGGATTGAACTCAGGCCCTTGCATTTGCCAGGGTAGCGTTTATTCCACTGAGCCATCTCCCTGACCCAACAACTTCTGACATTGTCAACCATTGTTGTTTCTGTTCTATTTCTACCATACTGAAACTCTCTGCTCTTTAGGGTACTTTCTTACTGCCTCAAGATCTTGCCTCTAAACTTCCTTGCTACTGTTGAATGTTCTTAGCTTAGGTTTGTCCCTTCCTGCAGGTTTACAAGGTAGGAGACATGGAGCTAACCTCTGTAAGAACTTTATGCACTTAAGTTATGCCAAAACCCTAGTTGATTAATTGTGTGGTCTCTTTCATGTGAATCATAAGCCTAACAACTCCCAGCGGGTTTGTGGACACACATCCATGTGAAGCTCTGCTTTGCAGATTCTCCACACTTGATGTGACTTTGTCAGAGCCCAAGCTTTGGATGGCTCTCCAAACCAATGTTCTGTGGTAGTTTTAGTTTTAAGAAGAAAAAAGTATTCAAGTGTTTATGTTAATGCATTCATTCATGTTAGTTTTTAGAACATTGGTTCTTAAATACTTTATTGGTGGTAGCTTAGTATTGTGTGAACTTTTCTGTAGCTCACGTAAAAGCTATGGATGCAATTGTGAGAAAAATCATGCATCCATTCACACTATTTCAGACAACATTCCATTGTATTCTCTAGCACCAGAAATCTTTTCCCAGAATAATCTTTGTTTTAAATACCCTTCATCTTGATTTAGGATCAAACCCTACTACAGAGAACCCAAAGATACTTCATTTCAGAGATAACTTCCAATCTTGGAAAATTTCATAGGTATGTTCAAATTGTAGTGCTCATCAACTACTTTATTTGGAAAACCATACTTTATATGTTTGTTTTGAGTATTTTAAGGCAAAAAGAATATAATATAACCTAAAATAGTTCCACATCTTTGATAGTCAATTGAGAAATACTGACATTAGCAAATATTTGCTTTGCTTTCTTTTGTATCTTTTACTCATTCATTGTTTTGTTTTCCTGAGGAACTGTCTTTGAAGAGAATCACACTTGTTTTACTCTTCTGGTTTTTTTTTTTTGTTTGTTTGTTTGTTTTTTTAAAGAATTCTAGACAGTAAAACAAAAAACAACCACTATAAACAATACAAAATTTCATGAAACACAGTAATAAGAACTCAACAATCGTTGCTGTATTGAATATAGTTATCTTCAAATTAGTTGTTTAGGTTACCAGATATAAACTTGTAAAATTGGTTAAAAACGAAACAACAAAAAGTCATAAGATATTAAAGAGAAAAAAATAAGAATAAAAATAAAATAAGTTTAAGTCCTTTCCAAGAATGATTGAAATCAGCAGTAAGGTTATTCAAACTATACTGTATGTACACATGAATATATCTTTTTCCCTTCTTTCTTTTGTCTTTTTCTTCATCTCAGTTTTTCCTTCACATGGAATAAAATCATTCCCTTACACAGTATCTATTGTACCTTTCAGATTTTATTTACCCTTTCAGGTTCTCATATTGGTGAGAAAACACAGTGTTTACACATGTGGGTCTGATTTGTTTCACTTCCCAAAACAGTCTCAAGTTGTACACATTTATCTACAAAAGCCTCAAATTTAACTTTTTAAAACTATTTTTGGTAGCTGAAAATACTCTATTGTGCAAAAATACCACATCTTTTTTTATCCATTCCTTAGCTGATGCAGATTTGGGTTATTTCCAAGATTTATCTATGACAAATTACACTGCTGTAAACATATGTGAACATATATGTCTGTAGTATGATAATTTTAGTTCTTTTGGGAAAATACCTAGGAGGGGAATAGCTGGTTTGAATGGGATTTCCGACCCTAGTTTTTTGAGGAACCTCCGTACTGATTTCCATAATGGTTGTACAGTCTGCACTCCCTCCAATAGTGGAAAAGTGTTCCTCTTTCCTCACAGGCTTTCCAGCATTTGTTATTGGCTGACTTCTTGATGATAGCCGTTCTTTCTGGCATAAGATGTTATCTCAGCATTGCTTTAATGTGCATCTCTTGAATGACCAATGATAACATTTTTCCATATATTTATTTGCCATTTGTATTTCTTCATGTGTGAGTGTACACTTCATGTGAAGTATATATTCATGTGAAGTATATATTCATCTCAGATGCTCATTTTTTGACTGGGTCTTTGAAATTTGGAGGCCTGATTTTTAAAAGTTCTTTACATGTTCTAAATAAAAAAAATCATAATATGTCTTTTTTATGAGGGATCGTTGGCTATGACTTTTTCTCAATTCATAGATTTTATTTTTTACTCTGTTGGTGATTTTTTTATGTGCATTTGGTTATCAAATCTACAAGTCTGTTGGAGTTGTGGATTTTTTATGTGTAGTATCATGTCATCTGTAAATAATTATAATTTCACTTCTTCCTTTCTGATCATTGTTCCTTTATTTCTTTTTCTTGTCTGATTGCTCTGGAAAATGTTTCCAGAACTGTATGTTACAAGAGTGTTTACAGTGGACATCCTTGTCTTGTTCCTGATTTTAAAGTGAAGGCTTTCAATTTTTATCTGTAATGATTTTACCCTTTTCATTCCTTATTGCATGAATTTGAATTTCTTGTTCTTTGCTAAGTTATGCTAAAGGTTTATCAATTTTATTTATTCTTTCAAAGAACCAATTCCTCAGCTCATTAATTTTTGTATTGCTTTGTCTCCATTGTATTTACTTCTGCTTCAATCTTTATAAATTCCTGCCTTCTTTGGGCTTTGGGCTAGACTTACTCTTCTTTTTCTAGGAGCTTGAGGTGCAGCATAAGATTGTTTATTTGGGCTTGTTCTGTTTTCTTGGTGTGAGAATTTATTGCTATAAATTTTCATTTTAAGCTAGCTTTCATTGCATCCCACATGTTCTGGTAAGTTGTATCTGCCTTTTCATTTGATTATAAATATTTTTTATTTTCTTCTTTAATTTCATGCATTAGGAGGGTATTATTAAGTTTCCATGCATTTATGGAAGTTTTGCTGTTTCTTTTGTCAACAATTTCTAGTTTCATTGCTCTGTGGTCAGATAATGTGCACGAGATAATTTTTATTCCTTTACATTTTCTTAAGCATACTCTATGTGCTAGTATATGGTCTAATTTGGAGAATGTCCTATGTGCAGCTGAGAAGAATATATATTCTGACTCTGTTGGGTAGAACACTCTGTAAAGGTCTACTAAAACCATATTTTCACAAGTTTGGTTCAGTTCTGTTATTGCTGAATTTTTGCTTAGTTGATCTATCTCTCTGTGACAAAGGGTGTTGGGCTGAGGAGATGGCTCAGTGGAATAAGCGCTTGCCTGGCAAGTGCAAGGGCTTGAGTTCAATCCCTGGTTCTGAAAAAAAAAAAAAAAAAAAGAATACAAAGGATGTTAAAGTCCCTTAGTACAATTACATTATTAATCATTTGATTTTTTCCTGTCTGTTTAAAATTTGTCTTATATAGTTGTGTGTTCCTACATTGAGTGCACATATATTTATGAT
>NW_004524853.1:937823-942421 GCF_000260255.1 Octodon degus
ATACAACTAAAAATGTAACTTTTGTATGTGACAAGGTCAGTCAAATCTCAGGATTTACCCTGAAACCATGTGACCCCTAAGGTAGCAATTTTTCATAAGGCATATAATCCTAATATCTTGAGAACTTTTGGTTCTAGTATGACTTCACATACTCTTTAACAAATGTTTTAGATAATGTTGATTTAGTTTGGATGGTGGGTATTCTTGAAGGTCTAGTGTGTCGTTCTAGGTAACTTTTTTCTAAATCTAACTGCTATGCAATTAGGATCTTAAAAGTCTTTGACACTCTAGTTAGCATATGCTGACTCATGTTATTGAGTCAAATTCTAGATGATTAATTAGTTGTAGAACATTGCTGTTTTTTCTTACAAGAAAAAGAGAGAAAATGTACACAGCATAAGATTCACTATATTAAAATGTACAATTCAGTAAGTTTTAATATATTTAGAAGTACAATCAACACCACTATCTGATTCCACAATGTGGTCACCATTCCAAAAAGAAATCTGTATTAGTGATCACTGGCCATTTCTGCTTCCCTTGTCCTTTTTATGAGTACTGATTCATTTCTATTCTATTCCTACAGATTTGTCTATTATGTACATTTTGCATGAGTAGAAACATGCACTATGTTTACCTTTTTTCTCCAAACACAGTGTTGTCAAATTGTACTTGTGTGGTAGCATGCATCAGTATTTTATTTCCTTTTGCAGCTGAATAATATTCAACTATGTGTTTAACCATTTGTCAGCGGTTAAATCCTTAGATAATTTCTATGCCCTGGCTATTGCGATCATATGTGTTGTGCACTTGAAATGATTGTGTATTCTGCCATTGTTTTGTACTGTGCTGTATATGTGTCTGTTAGGTACAGTTTGTACTTGATTTGTAGTGTTGTTCAAGTCTCTTTTCTGGCTGATCTTCTGTCTGATTTTTGTAGCCTTTCTTAAAAATGAGGTCCAACAATTATTTTTAATGTTTTATTCCTTCCTTCCATTCTTTTGGTATTTGCTTCTTGCCCTGGACAAAACTGTTAAGTGAATATGTATTGATAATTTGTATAAATTATTTTATTGTTGACTGCTTCATCTCTATCAGATAAATATTGTACTTTACTAAGTTTTTCCTATCTTAAATTCTATTTTATTGAATATTAATTTAAATACTAATTATTATGGAATAGAATATTCATTTTTTCTAAATTTTTTCTTTAACGTATGTGTCACAGGGTCTCACCACACAGCTCACACTTGTAGTAATCCTCCTATTTCAGCCTCCCCAGTGCTGGGATTACACATGTACACCACCAAGTCTGGTCTTGGTGGCCAGTTCAGCATGTCCAGGGAAGGTCTTGCACAGCTCCTGCTCAGTACAGGGATTGAACCCAGGTCCTTGCACTGTTGAGTTATCACTCCAGCCTGGAATAGAATACTCTTTTCCATCATTTCATTTCAATACTTTTGTATCTTTGATGTTATGTGTCTTTTTTATGTGTATCACATGTATTGATCATGTTGCATATTTTTCCTCAGTTTGCTAATTGCTACGTTTTTAATGAATAATTTCATCCATTTACACTTAATTACCAATAACATAGAACTTGTATGTTTGTTTTTACTGTTTGTCTTCTATCATCTATCTGTCTATCTATCTATCTATCTATCTATCTATCTATCTATCTATCTATCATCTCTCTATTGTTTTGCAATTCTTTCATTACTGCCCCCATTTTGGTATTATTTTACATTTGGCAAGTTGATAGTCTTGCTGCACCTCTTACTATGCTTTAAAATATTACTTTCGTTGTGGGTGCTCTCGAAATTTCTACCTATGTTTTAATAATAATTTATTTTTGATCAATAGCAGTTTAATTTAAACATTATGCAAAACTTCATTTTCTTCTCTTATGTTGTTTTTTCACCAATTACATATGTGAACAATATATATCTTTTAAGCATAAAGCCCCAAATAGCAATCAAATAATATAGGAGAAAATATGTGAGCATGTATCTATTGTATGATTATTTACCTTTTTTCCCCCATAATTTTATTGAGAAACAAATAGCAATGAGATAGTATCAAACCAAATTGGTAGGAAAGTTTCAATAATTAACACATTGCATACATTCTTCCTAGTGGTTAATTTTGTACAAAATGCAGACTTCATATCCTGTTTACAAACACCATTAGAACAAATCCCTCTATTCATTAAGAGAATGTAACTATATATCTATCCTAACCACTTTGAATACACAGATACAAAATGGACATTCATCTGTATCCCTTTTCTTTTGTTAAGTTCCATCATTTAAATATTGTAGGTGTGTAAACTCAGCAAACTAGTCTAAAAGTGTTCAGTAGTCCATAATAGTACTGGGTCTTCCACTTCACTGGCAATGTCAGAAATTGTTGATCTGAGTCCCCCACAGCTCAACATAACAGCATGGCTTTACTTCTTATACTTCATTTTTATACTTTTCTGCTGGATGGTGAAGACCAAGGTAAAGCAGGACCTATGCAACAAGAGTTGTAGCTTTTGGGTCTGATAAGGTCAGTGAAATGCCCTCAGGATTTATCCTGAGATCCTGTACCTCAGATTGTAGAAGCTTCATCAGTGTCAGCCATGTGGGTGAGTCATGGCCATTGCTTGGCCAATGTGCTCTCTGTGAAAGTCTGAGAGAATGATTTCTTTCCATGTGACTCACCGTAGGAACACTCTACATCATTGATCACTTTCTTTTTAGGCCCCATAATCTCCTTCATCAGAAAATTTGTGACACTACTGAGTTACATGACGTTACAGTACAAGTTCTCATATGTCCTGAGTCTTAATTCACTTGGAAGGCTAGGGCCAAAATGTTGGCTTTCCTTGTGGCCCTCCTTTCTCTAATTTTGGTCTGCAAACTTAGGTTGTTAACCTTCCAGAAGACAAGCTTATTGTTATTACCATACAACCTAGGCTGTTAAGCTTAACCTCACTATCTGTCTGAATATCAAACATCTTAGGCATAACATGGAACAGGTATTTTTCAAGTATTGATATGTTGAACTTTAAGACCCTACAGAATATGATGAAAAAACATTTAAAAATTAGAATATAATTTTAAAAATAGGCATAAAGCATTATATACTTCTCATGTTTGCATATAAGTCCAAAAATCTCACCATATACAACCTTGAAGCAGGACAATCCCCCAACATTACTTTTCCTATCATTTGCCTTCATTCATCACCCCCTTCTTTTTGAACAGTCATCTACCCAAGAGATAGCACAGCAGCAACTGGCATGTCATTACAAGAGGCCATATTTAGAAGACCAGAATGACAGGCACTCCAAGCATGAAACTACTATTACAGATTACCATCTTCAGTGCAGTTGCTTAGTTCACAGGTATCAGTATATATAGTTAGTCAGGGTGAGAATGTTTCCAATTAACTGCTAGATTCAAAAATTTTCTGGAGATTCTCAGGATCATTACATATAACTGTATGGTTTGACATTGTCATGTTTCTTAGCTCTTCTCCTTTCCTTCTCTTGATTAGTTAGTCCTTGAGATCCTGCTTTCCTTTTACTTGTATTATACCTTTCTATTTGTATTTCTTCTTTTGAGTTCTTATACTACAGAGACTATATGATATTTACACATGTGTTTATTTCACTAAAGAGTATATCTTCAAGTGGCTTCCACTTCAATATAAAGGCTTATAGTTTATCATTCTTAATAGCTGAATAATTCTCCATTGTGTAAAAATACCACATCTTTTTCAATTATTCCTCAGGTCATGGACATTTTGGTTGTTTCCCAGATTTGGCTATCACAAATTGTGCTGCTATAAGCATAGGCACACATATATCCCTATGATATGATGTTTTCAGATCCTCCGGGAAAATTCCCAGTAGAGGAATAGCTGGTTTAAATGGAATTTCCGGTACAACTTTTCTAAGGAGTCTCCACACTGATTTCCATAATGGGTGCACCAGTCTACACTCCCACCAGCAGTGGAGAAGGGTTCCTTTTTCACCACAGCCTCTTCAACATTTGTTGTTGGGTGATTTCTTTATGATAGCCATTCTTTCTGGGGTAAGATGATATCTCAGTGTTGTTTTAATTTGCATTTCGTGGATGACTAGTGATGTGGAGCATTTTTTCATATATTTATTCGCTTCTTTAATTTCATCCTCTGAGAAGCATGTGTTCATCTCAGATGTCCATTTCTGGATTGGGTCTTTAAATTTTGGGGCCCTAGTGTTTTTTAGTTCTTTATAAATTCTAGAGAGCAGAACTTTGTCTGAGTACTTATTTGTCATAATTTTTTTCCAAATTTGTGGGTTGCCTTTTCATTTTGTTGGTAATTTCTTTTGACATGAAAAAACTTCTCGGTAAAAGCAGGTCCCAGTTGTTAATTCTTTCAACTGTTTCCTGTGTGATTTGATTTCTGTTCATGAATCTTTGCCTACCCCTATATCTTCAAGAGTTCCTCCTACTTTCTCTTCCAGGAGATTTAGTGTCTCTGTTTTAATGTTTAGATCTTTAATCCATTTTGACTTTAGTTTAGTGCATGGTGATAGACCTGTGTCTAGTTTATTTTTCGGCATG
>NW_004524853.1:951821-966330 GCF_000260255.1 Octodon degus
CCTCTCTATTCTTCTTGCAGTGTTCCCCTAACAAGTATGCAGTGATCTTCTTTATTTCTCTTAATCATTCTTGGTTTGAATTTGACATTATCAGCAGCCATATTGTTTTACTCTCTCACAAATTTTGGGAGTGTACGGCTAACCAACAGGTATATATCCTGGTGATGATATTTGAATGCTAATCACCGCTGTAACCAAATAGTTAAATGGTTATCGCCTCAACTGAAAAGGTGCCAAATCTATGTATACATGCGGAAAAGTAAAAAAAAAAAAAGAGGAAAATTTATGGACATTGTGGCAAAATATCGTGAAACTGAGAAAGAAATCAAATCAGAATTTTTTTGATTTAATTCATTTTCTCAGATATTTGTTAGGTAAAATTTCAGACCTAGTCTTTTTATGTAAAGTATGATTTCATTAAAAACCTATTTCATGAAAATACTATTTCATTATTATGCATTTAGTTATCATATCTAATATTTTTCCAGTGCAAAAAAGTAAAGAAATTCCTAACCAAAAATGATGTAATATAAATTAAAAATAAGACTTTAAATTCAATTTATGTTCTTAAAACATAAGGGTTTTTCAAATTTAGCTATCATGAGTACTTCAAGGGCTGAGTTACAGGTTAGATGAATCTTTGCAGATGACAGAGAAGAGGATGAATCATATATTCATTAAAATTTAATATTAATTTGTGTCTTTGAAATCTAACTTATAGTGTTCTCAGTGACCAATATATTGAGCACTATAGATTTTTGGAAAAACCCTTTCAATGTACATTTATTAATGAACTATGCGTATATTTCAGAAGGTTGAAAGACCCTTGAAAGGAGGCAGTGGATCAAGGAAATGAATTGCCATGGAAGCCTTCCTCGCTGTGAACTTTTGAGCAATATCTGTGATCCAGAATTGGCATAGAACGATGTCTCTGATGAAAAATGAATCGATATTGGGCAACTGAGATGTAAGAAAATTCACATGTATCAAGGATTACTTTATATTGCAAGGTCATGCTTTTTCTCTGTAAAAGGACAACCATAAGAAACATCACAATGAAAAAAAAGCTTCCATCAGAACTTTCTCAAATGTCAAGAATGCCTTGAAAAATATTTTATATGTAAATGCACTTATGTACTTTGACAATTTTAAAAGAAACTCAATTATTCTATTTAAATTTCTGGCATTTGTTTTCACATTCTATACTTGCTAATGCATTCTTATTTATTCTTTCAGTGGAACTTGAGAACAGTAGTGCAAAAACTAGTATAAATCACGTTTCTTTTATTCTTTATTATTCCCAAATTCAGATTTGAAATCTACATGTAGAGAAACTGGAAATCATGTTACAATCAAAGACAAATTTATTAAGATGTACAGGATTCAGTACTTCTCAAGATTCTCCTTATATCTTCTGTAATATGTGACTCAGAGAATGTCACCATTTTTTCTGTCATAAAGTAAACCACATGGATGCTAGACTAGCTCATGTATGGACTTGAAAGCTTTTCTTGGTGGTTTTATAATTAGACCTTCCCAGGTAGCAGGAAATGTTGCTTTCCTTTCTCTTTTAACAGCTGTGTTCCCAGCTGGATCTGTTTGTTATAAATGAAAATGGCTCTTTAAATTTACATTCTCTGCATGACCAAGCTTGACATCAGATGCAGCTTCTGCATACTGCTGAAGATGAGCACCAAAGGGTGGCAGATTGAACTCCGGATCATGGTGTGTTTGATGGCATTATCAGCCATCGTTGTATATTTCTATTAAAACCAAGTGGTGTGACCAATGGATCTTTGGAAAGTAAATCATTTCCAGTCTTTGAATGTTTTTGTAATGTGATTGAGATGGATCCCCATGACATGTGTAGAATGAACTGTGAAATATTCAAGAATAGAGGTTGTGTCAACACAGGACACTTGTTGATCAGAATGATGGTCATACTCCTTTGCTTTAGGGCACAGGCTTATGGGAGCAGTGAATCACTTCAAATAGTACCTTTAAACATCACAGAATAAAATGACATCTTTTTATTTCTTATTGTTAACTTGATTTTCTTTGCAGTTTACCCTGTTTTTCCCTCCTTTAAATCATCAAGTTATTCAGACTTTGGTCTGGAAAAGTCTTTATGGGGTGTGTGTCAACTTGCCAAAAATCCCAAATTTCTCTCACTATAACAAGGTCAAGTAAAGTTAGAAGTTCGTTTTTTCCTCTAAACTGCACTTTAGTTAATGTCTATGGAAAACAGTAGGAGGAGTGAGACTCCAAAAATTTACAAAAATATAAACATATACTTTTTTTTTTTGTATTTGGGACAGGGGGTAGCACATACAGGGTCTTGCTTCATAGATTGGACTCATGGTGAGCTTCCTGTTTACAGCCTTCCAAGTGCTGGGATTACAGGCACGCGCTACCACACCCAGTCTCAATTGCCCTCTCAGCACACCCCAGGGGTGGGGCTGGCACAGCATAAACATATACTTTGACTTCCTTAAAAATTTTTTAAATTATTGTTTTTACTCAAAAACTCCATCTGTGAAAAAAATCAGTTACATATAATTTGAAAGTGACCATTTTCTCCTCTTTAGAAAGGAGACTACTAAGCACATTCTTAAATCCACTGACACTATTTTAAAATGATTATGTGTATTATGTTTTCTGAGGATTTTTTTAGTTTGTAGTTTTTATATTTTGTTTTTAATATCCCCTGCAAGAAATTATTATGAAATACAGCTGTAGATTACATTTCTCTCTAACTCATTTCAGTAGCATTTTTTATTAAAATATGTTGAGCCTGAAATGTTTGATTTTACCTCTACCTGGTAGTCTCTAATTACAGAGGAGCATGTGAGAAAAATGCCTCTCACTCATTAGCTCTTTTTTTAGGCTTAATAATTGTTCATAATTCAGTACCCTTTTTGCACTATCTGGTGGAGTTTTTCATAGTGTGTATCTTAATAAAAATAAAGTAAGGAACAACTCAAATGAAATCTCAGTGAATTAAGCAAGCACTGTTATTGAGCAATAATTTTTGGTTGATAACTGAAAATGTGATTTTTTAAATCTTTTTTCTGTTTTGATATCACAACATTGGCAAGAAGTTAAAAATTTATATAAATAATATGTTTGCTCAGTGTGCACTAATATAATGCAGTTTTTTTCTATAATGTTTTTTACAACAACTCTATAGAACACAACTATCATTATTTCTTTTCATTTCTTTCCCCAGTCAAAATTTTTTAACCCTCAACTGCAGATGGAAGTATAATGCAGAAATGTTGCTCGGGTACTGAAGGAATATGTGGTACTGAATGCGGCTGCCTCCAAAGATAAAAAGTCTTTACTACTCTGGAATGGAGCACAGTTATTAACGCCTTCTGTTAAAACTTCTCAATTGACATACAAATATGAAATTCATTGTACAGGTAAAAGCCTTCCTACCACCCTTGTAATACAAATTACTTAGTTGATATAGCACTACCTACGCTGCTTCTCTTCTGGATAATAAGTATTTTACTCATGCAGATAGAAGAGAGGATTTGTAGGGCCAACAAGGGTTGAGTACTAGAAAGTAGGAATGATTGTCCCTACAATGGCCTCGGGTCCTGAGGGGATCCAGACTAGATGAGCTATGAGTAAGGACAAAAATCTGTCTCATTAAGGACTTTTTTTCACTGATTAATTCTGATTCATTGGAGGGCTGCCCCTCCTCAGCTGTGCTCTAATTTGTTTAATTACCTAAGAGCTTTTAAAATGATTTCTTAAATTATGATGCTTGAACTACCTGCATCCAGAAAACTCCAAAATACAGAGAATTTAGACTCAGGGGCCTGCATGGGCAAATGCCTTGGGTATCTCTCTGTGGATGAACACTTGCATCCACAAGGGTGAAAACCATGGTTGTTGGGCGCCAGCGCCCTACATGCTTGCCCTCCCCCACGGGGGATTTCCAGAGCTACGCTTAACCTCTGCTGGCGCATTCTATTTGGCTAAGAGCTGTTACAACCAGGCACTTGCCCAGTGGCCGGTTTAAGACACGCAGCCTTATTTGATTGGTCCTGGGGAGTATAAAAGAGGATGTTACGGAAGGTCCGGGGTAGTTCGGCGGAGGAGTTCGGGAAGTAGTTTGGAGAAGTAGTTTGGTTGAGTAGTAGTTCCGGGGAGAAGTTCGGGGGAGAGAAGAATAAAGAGAAGCTTAAGCACCATCTGACTCGCGTGTGATTTCAACGAGCGCCCGACACATGGTGAGAAACAAGGAACAGAGTAGTATAAGGATAGTGAATGAGTAAGCAGACAACTAAAACACAGAAGGCTTGGCACAGTGCTAGAACTGTCAGTAGTTATAACACCTTGAGTCATCCACGTAATTCCTCATTGAATCTCAGGTGCTCTACTTCTGAAATGGGAATTATAACCGAAGCAACACTAAGGGCTATCCTGAAGCTTTAGCAACGTCTGGCGTAGAAAAATGAGTTGTAAGAAAAAATTCCTAAAAAAAAAAAAGAAGGAAAGAAAAAGAAAAAATTTCCTGATCAACATAAATTTCTGTTATTATTATTTGAAAATAGAGTAATAATAAGTCATTAAAGATAAATTTATAAACTGCAGAGAGTTTATTCAAAGTTCACATTACCCTGAGAAAAATTAATGTCTGTTGGCAACATGCTAGAACATGGACCATGAAAACTTGCTTCTTCTACCAGGTGTATTCTCTTTTCTGTGCTATAAATGCTGAAATCTTGTTTTTATAGAAAGTTTTATTCTAATTCCCTTTAGATTTCCAATGTTCTTTAGGAAGAAGCAAGCCTTAGCCATATTCATTAATAAGAATTTTAATCCAGGGCCAACTAAAGATACTTTAGGGTATATAAAAGGTCATCAAGGTGGCAAATAAACATGCAAATTTTGCTCTCAAATTTAGTCTCATTGAGAATTCATTGATCAAGAAACATTCTCTCATCTCCTGTCTCTTTCTCCTCTCTCTTCTCTGAAAAAATAGAGAAAGATGAGTAGTATAGAATTTTAGAAGAGGCTAAATTAAAGTGTAATTAAGTTAGAACATGGAAAGAAAGGAAATATTATAGCCAGTGCCAAGATGTGCAAGACTTCTTTGTATAATCTTGGACATCATGATAAGGAGCTGAGGGAATAAAATTATAGAAACAATAATATGTCGATCTTATGCACTCCCTTTGGCTATTGTGAGACTGCAACAGGGAAAAGCTGGCTTTGAAATACTTAGTACTTGCTCCAGGCCCTCTTTTGTCCTATTTTAAATGGTCTTATCTACAGTCATCCTTTATCAAATGCCCACCTGCTTTTCTCTCCACCTGGTCAATAGTCAATAGCTCCTGATTAAATATTATTTTCTGTGAGAGTTTTGGCTTCTGTCAAAGAGAATCAATAATTTCCCCAATAGCTTCTAATTGACCACCACCTCTCAGCCAGTTTCTGGCAACTCTATCAGAGAGAAATAATACTTTCTTCCTTTATGTTTTTAAAACACTTTAGTTTTGGGTATACAAAGGAACTTATCAAATAGATGGCTGCAAAAATCATCCTTTGCTTTTGCATTCCCAGCACTTATTATAGAGATGAAACAAGATAGCTTTTAAGAAAATGTTGAGGGAGATAATATTGTGGCTATTACAATCTTTATGTTGTTTTCTTTATATCCACCATTGTTTTTAATTTTTAAAAACAATAGACTCTGTAATTTTTTTTCCAGATTATCAGTAATTTATATGTTTCAATACAGGTAGGCTACTTATTCCACTTTTCATTATGGGTCATTGTAATGATTTCAGCATATTTCTCTGCTTCATATGAATAAGTCTTTAATTTTGGCTGCTTCTATATCCTTCCATTTCTAAGTTTACATTCCATTATTGTAATGTCAATTAATTTCCAAATTAATTTAGCTTTTTTAACTTTTTTATCAGTTTCTTTTTTAAATTACATTTTCTTGAATTGTCAATCATTTATGAAAATTTCTTCCCAGAATGTCAAATAAATTTTCCATCTCTCTAAACTTCTTAGTTTCTTTAAACAAATAAGCGCTATTTTTATTCTGATGCTTATCATATTCTTATATGTATATTGTTGTGTCATCTATCTGTCTATATCTATCTCATGATCTCATAATCTTCAAAAAGTGACATGGCAGTGTAAGAAAAATATTTTTCACATTTTGAAAATTTAGAAAATGTATCACTGTAAAAATTTAATAGAAAATATTCCCTATTATAAAAATAATTGCAAAATGAATATATCTAATTTAGATTTTTATTCATTTTTTTCTGTATTTTTTTTAGGGAAAGGTCTACAGGGTGTTCAAGGTCTCACTACTAGATCGTACTCGTAGTGATTCTCCTGTTTACAGCCTCCCAAGAGCTGGAATTACAGGTGTTCCCAGTCTCATTTGCTATCTCAGCACTCCCCAGGGGCAGGGCCAGCGCAGCAGGCTGGATATCAAACCCCGGACCCTGTCTGCCTAAGCAGACGCTGTAATCTGCTGATCTATTTGGCCGGCCCTATTCATTCATTTAAAGTATGCATTTAATGTCCATTTGTATAATATGTAAAATACACATAAATTTCTGGTAGATATATGAGTTTTTTAAAAATTTACAGAGGTTGATCTTTTTTATGTATTTCATATAGGGCCTCACTGCACTGCTGGAATTTGGTCCAGTGTGACAAGCAGTACCAGGCATGGAACTTGGCTCTCTGCACTTTCCAGGCAGGTGTTTAGACCACTGAGCTATCTCCCCAGCCCACGAGGTTGATCTTAAAGAATTAGAAATCTGAGTATGACCTAGATAATTGGCAACATTTAGGTCTATAAATTATATCTCTTTTATGTTAGAAACTGTTTAATTCAGAGAATTTTTCTGAACAGGAGCATCACAGTGCATTTTATAATCACCAAGTTTTTCATCAGTTGAAATTCCTCATTTCACCTTCATCGAATTTCTACTTACTGTGCTACAGGAAAAACAAACTTTCCTGCCCAGCAAAAATACTTTGCAAGGTTGATTATCACAGATTTTTGTTTCAAAGTTACTAGCCCCTAAGGTCCCTCCGTATCGGGGTGTGTGTGTGTGTGTGTGTGTGTGTGTGTGTGTGTGTGTGTGTTGTGTTTGAAAGTCACTATCACAGAGGAATGTTTCAGCACACTCTCGCTTCACAGGCAGCCTCAATTAGATTACCTCTGCCTAACAGGTCTGCGTGTTCAGGGCACCTCCTCCTGCCTCTATTTGTTGCTTACTGCTATTTTGAGGTGTTACAAGTGCAGCAAGGAAGGGAGTGGAGCAGATTTCCATGTGGTATAGATATGGGGCAAATCCTAGAACAAAGTTGGCATAATTTTTTTTTGCCAGCAGTCAATGAGTCACATGTTGATGGCTCTTGAATTAATGCCTTCTGAGCACACTAACAGGAGGGACAGCTATTGTCAAAACTCAAAACTTTTAGAAGTTCAGGTGTGAGACTCAAGTCAATACTCTCCAGTAAAAGAACAAGTAAAAGTAAAATAGTTATTTTCCTGAACTCCATCTATTCTCTGTAAAGCACCAATGACATTTACAAGGAATATTAGCAATGGTGAGTATAGAACAGGGCTCTTGCCACATACTCTTATGAGACTCATACCTTTCAAAATAAGGTGGATTATGAATAAATGAATTAACAATAAAAAGGCAGCCTCTGAATCTCAGGGTGGACATCAATGACATCAGCATTTGAGCTAATATCTTCATTGACCATTTGTGATAAAATTGATATTTTTGACATTAGTCACTATAGAAAAATGTTATCACAAATGGTCTGTGCTGAAAGAGAAGAAAATGATAGTACTAAGAAACTGCTCTGGACTATTAGTTCATAATGTTCCCCTAAGAACCTGTTACACTCTCCCACCTCAGCTCCCTATCTCAGAGATGCTCAATAATAACTTGGAAAGTATTTAAGAAAGACTCAAGAGTTTCATATTAATACATTTAGATAAACATTTACTCTTTACTTTTATGGTGAAAACAATCCCTTTATATGTGTTTAGCACATACTGTTTATCTGTTCATTAGCTGATAGTCATCGGAGTGCTTCTACTTTTTGGCTATTGAGAATAGTGCTGTTATGAACATTTGCACACAAGGTTTTGTCTGAACATCTACTTTCAGGTATTTTGAGTATATACCCAGGAGAGATATTGCTGAGAGTTCTTTTTTTTTTTTTTTTTTTTCGTGGAACCGGGGATTGAACTCAGATCCTTGCATTTGCCAGTCAAGCGCTTAGCCTAATGAGCCATCTCCCCAGCTCCATTGCTGGGTTCTGTGGTAATTCTTTTTTAGCTTATTGAGGAAACAACAAACTGTTTTTCACAGGGATTCTACCATCTCATCTCACATCATATTTCCCAGTAATGTACAAGGATTCTAAATTCTTCAGACCCTCACCAAAACATCTTGTTTTACAGGATGATTTTCATTGTGTTTGTGTGTGTTGTTAATGTATTCTAGTAGTTATGAGGCTATATTGTTGTTTATTTTGGCTCTAATTTATTTGAAGGATACATTTTAAGAAATCCTCTAGAGATTGTATTGTTTTCCAAAGCCTGGAAAGTTCTGAAACTAAAGTCCTCACTTAGAAGGCTTTCTAGGATTTAAAAAAAAAAATGAAGAGAAACTGATTTTACCAAGACTACTGTATTTCTGTGGAAATGTGGGAGGAAAGTTTTCCTTAGAAAGTGGAAAACAGTTCCAATACAGTCATGATTGAACTGTTTAGAATATTAGACATGGTATCTATGTAGGTGTTATCCCTTAATTAGGGGAATGTTATTCCACATGAAGTAACTGGGTTCCATGTCCAGCTCAGCTCTCACAAACTTCTAGAAAGAAAACCACAAAGAAATGAAGGAAATAGTGAAGATGCAGAAATCTGAGGTCAGGTGGAGACCTCTCAATTGGTGGAAAAAAAGAAAACCATCCAAAGACTGCAGCACACTTATTTACACACTGGGAAGGTTGACATCAACTCCTTTGCCTAACAATTTGTTTGCCTGGCTTGTCCCAGGTGCCTTGTGTTCTTGGGACTGAATGAGCTTGTTCACCTGCCTCACTTGGGATCTCTGTGTTTTCAGAGCTAGTCTTGGTCTAGATCCAAATGTGGGATTGATCCTTAGCTTCACTTTCTCCCCACACTTACCCTGTTTTCTTGTTCTGCAGCTGCAAATGATGAGTGGTCAGCTGGATTTGGAGGACCTGTGTTCAGAGAACTTTGCAGAAGACCTTCCTTTTGAACCCTTTCTGTTCTGAGAGAGCTTACTCATTTAGGCTAAAGAGTCCCAGGCAAGGATTTCAAGTCCCTGTCTTCAGTAACTTAACCCTATACAGTCTACTAATCCATGACAGAAGTCATTTACCAGTGTATTTGAAAAAAAAAAAAACAACCATCAGAAGCTACTAGTGATTTAAATTTCTTTAAGGCCAGCATATTAACCATGGCATTGTTTTAGACTTTTGTTGTTACAGTTTTCTGTGGGATGTTCAAGGCCAATTTAAAATGAGACTAGTATTAATTAAATTAATTTCTTGCTATCTTGCAAGGTTAATTAAGTCTCCTCAGCAATTGCCTGGGAACCATATATAGTGCTTCTCAGTTAGCCTGTCATGGTCTACCATCTGGATGAGTCATGGCCATTGCTTGACCAAGCTTTTTGTGAAAGTCTGAGAGACTTTTCTCTCCTGGTGATGCTGCTTAGATGCACTGCATACCATTAATTTCTCTCCTCTGTGCTCCAATAATCTCCTTGATCAGCAAGAAGATCAGGCATTCACTTGAGTTATAGGATGTTGCAGTAGAAGTTCTCTTATGTCCCGAGTCCCCTCTGACCTCAGAAGGCCTGGGCCCAAATATTGGCTGTCTTCATTGCCTTTTTATCATTCTAGGTTTTGGTTTCAAAACTGCAGGTGTTAAATAAAAGAGAAAGTTAATGACATTACATTATAATGGGAGCAATGAGCTTAATAAATATTATAATTTTATTCAGAAAAATATTATAATTTTATCTGAATATCAAGCACCGTGAGTCACAAAGTAGAACTACTATTTTATACCAACTATGTATGTTCTCTACTAGCTGAATTCCTGTAGAACATTAACAGACAATAGTTATATAGTTTAACAGAACAAATTTGAAATCAAAGGCCACATATAATATAGTAGCCTGACAATCATGATGACATTTTTGTGAAACATAAATTTTCTATCTTGGTAGTCCATATCTCTATCTAGTATATGTAAAGCTTTTATCTAACTTTTGACTTTAATAGGAAGTCATTGAAGAAATTTGTGATGCTGTACGGTTTTCTTAATATATAGGCATTTCTAAGTGTAGTGGAACATACATGGAATATACATCATATAAGTTTTTCTTAAAAGCAGAGGTCTGAATCTGAAAGAAAAAGTCTACCACCATAAACAATACCTGTTTTATGTTTTGGGAGACCTGTCATCTGAAGGCGTGAATACATTTAATGAATCATGAAATTAATAACAATCAATTGTCATTGTTGTATGAAAACTTTGAATTCTTAACTTAGGTATATATCAAAGCATCTTTAAATCAGAAGACCTAATTGTCTCTTTTCTAGATAATTAACTTTGTGATAATGACTAATGTAAACATATATCACTGACAAATTTTTGATAACACTTATTGTGGTGTCTTCCATAACGCTATAGAGCTCATTGGTGCTTCCTATTAATAACCAAATCCTGGGATTTAACTTTTCCCAGGCAGCTGTTCCTCTTTAGTCACCAAATGTAGTCATGGTCACTCATTTCCCAAGCCTGAAGGGTCCCCATTTAGTTACCTTAAAAAATTTTTGATCACCTAGGAGAAAACTAATTTCATCATTATTTTGACCAGGTTGTAACCCAGGTAGACACATGCTTTTTAAGTCTATAAGCCAAATTAGATCATAAACAAAAAGATCCAAAAATTGAAAAAGAAAATGGAATGAAAAAAGTTGTTGAGCTCAAATAAAAAACACACTGAATAAAACATACAAACAAGTTCACAAAGCAGCACAGATTGGACAAACAGACAAACTACCAAATGCAAACACTATCTTATTACAAAATCAGAGTGCACACAAATATATTTTTGGCCATGTTAGACTACAAATAGCTCTTTTACAACTTTAGGAATTATAATTATATTATAAATTGACTAGTTAGAACTTTTTTAGAGCAGAGATCCCTTACAAGAAAACAACTGGAAGGGATATTTTGTGTAATTAATATGATTTTTATTTCATTTTGTCTTAAAAAACGCTGAAAGTTTCTGTCTGAGGGGCAGACAACGGTTGTGCAGCCAGTACAAGGGCAGCAGAGAAATTTCAAACTAAGTGACATCCCCCTCCATGAACAAAACAAGCAATGCTGCGTGCTCCCTTTATTTTAGGCTGTGGATGAATCATCCCTGATACTTGCTGCCAAAGTCCCCTGATCATGCATGAGGCCTGTGCCTGCACAAACTTAAATAATCTCACACAGGGTAACTCTTTTGGGGGCTTGTCAAGCCTCTCTCTACTACTTATTTGCATTTTCAAAGTGCAGCTGCTGAAAATTCGCCTTCCAGCCCCTGTGTTGTTGGTAATCCTCCCACAAACCTGAAATAATCATCTAAAAAATTCTGAAAAGGTTCATCAAGACCCTGGTGAATGAAAGTCAGGTCAAGGGATATCACATACTTCTTAAAATTAATTTTATTGAGAAATAAATAACAATGAGACAGTTTCAAAACTGATTAGTAGGACAGTTTCAATAATTAATACATTGCATATTGTTGTATTCATAGTGGTTATTCATAGTACAAGATGTAGACATGATATCCTGTCCAAACACTATTAGTACAAATCTTTCTTCTCATTGAATTAAGAGGAAGTAGCTGTATATTTATTCTAATAATTTTGTATATACAGATACAAAATGGTCCTTCATTTGTATCCCCTTTTTTTGTTCAGTTTTGTCAGAGATGTATTCCATTGCCATTGAAATATTGTAGGTGCGTGAATTCAGCAAAATAATCCAATACAGTCCAGTAGTCCATAATAGTAGTGGGTTATTCATAGGACTGGCAATGTCAGAAGTTGTTGACTTGAGCCTTTTACAACTCAGCATATTAAAATAGATTTATTTTTTATACCTCGTGTTTATACTTTTCTGCTGGATGGTTAAAACCAAGATAAAGCAGGACCTATATAACAAGACATGTAACTATTTCACACTTTGAAGGAAGCTCCTCCCAAGCTCTGTGGCAGCTATTTGAATTTGTTCATATGCTTACAATTCAAAAATAAGTTGATTGTTTGTGGTAGCAAAGGACCTTCTTGGTTTAACATGTCTTTTGTGGCTGCCATGTTGTAAGCATCACTGTGAGTGGGCTGGTCTGTGCACAACTCAAAAATGAATAGTTTTTCATAATGAATAATTCTACACACTTAAACATGCTTTAGCTATTCTTTTCCAATCATTTGTAGTCATAACCTGTTGTCCTGTGAGTTCTATAAAACCCAAGGTGAAAGGAGAGGCTGGGGCCCATGGGTAGCAGTTGCTTGTTTTAGTTCTCTTATAGAACAAAGAAGGCAGAGAAATGTATCCATTCTCTCACCCTGTCCTACTAGACAAGTTGTATCTCACAAGGAATTTGCTCCTCCCATTTCACTGGCTTGTCATACCCAGCTGATTTGGTGATCACTGGGGAAGCTTTACACTTGGGAAGTTCATTCAAATCTGAAAGTGGTACAGAGAATTTATCCATGTGAGTGCTCAGCCTCAGTTGACAGAACATTGGGTGTCCACTCACACTGTTGTTTTGGTGGAGGCTGAGTGGAGCAAGATGATGAAGACAGATTAGGCTGAACAAAATCTAAAAAGGCACACAAGGAATGAGTAGAACCAAATTAGTGACTAAATTTATACTCTGCCATGTTCTTAATGGGTTTTCTAGTTTCATTAAAGGCCTTTACTCTTTTACTGATTATGAGTTATTTCAAATATTCCAAAATCATGGATATAAAAGACAAAGTTGAAAACCAGTCTCTCTATATCAGCAGAAGAAATGCTGTGCTAAGTGTATTGATCATTTTCAAATGTGCAGCACTAGTTTTCCAAGCAGCACATGAAATTTTATCTCTTTATTGCACATTCTAAATTATTATAATTTAAATAGAATTGTCTATTTTGACAAGTATCGATGGAAAATGAAATTATAAAAGTAGTAAGTGAACCCAAGGACAGAAAAAGCCAAAAAATTAAGTGTTGGTCTTCAAAAGTGATATGTACAAGCCCACACAATTCACAAGGCCAGGCATTCTGATGTGAGAAGATTTATTGGTGGTCAGAGAAAGCAACCTGGCTAACGGACGGAGACAGCAGTGAAGGAGGCAAAGCACAGGGATTTTAAAGGTTTTTGTGGGGAGGGTGTTTGCAGGCTGTAACAGCTGAGGTAGGGCTCTTGTTGGCAGGGCCAGCTGATATGCTGGGGGGAATTTTGATGTTTCACAACAGGGAGGTCTTGTGGTTTTGCCCTGGCTTGGGCCCAAGGCACAAAGTTGAGTGGATCGTTTCTGCCATTTCCAAAAGGAAAGTGAGCCTTGGAGCGAGGATGAGGGTCCTGACTTGTCAAAAAGCAAAAGCTTACTGTTTACAAATATATTGTAAAATGTAAACTGTCCACAAATGTTTCAAGGAATAAGCATTGAAGTAAATAAAATACTAAACAATAGGGAAAATAACTACAACTGTGAAAAATGTTCAAAATTATATAATCAGATTATGAACAGTTAAATGCCACTAATTTGAAATCCTGCATATCAGTGTTTTGCAATATAGTCTAAAATTGACATCAATACAGAAAATCTGTACAAATAACTAGTACTTTAGCTTGACTTCCAGCAATATGATCTCATAGGTGGGTGTCAACAAGTGTAACTATCAAGGAATATGTTTATTTTACACAATTGCTTTCTCATAGAAGAAAAGAAAAAGGCGTACAACTAATTTTTGATGTAAATACACCTTTTGTGTCTGTATCATTAAAAAAGAATTCATTCTCAATGTCTTGTTTTATTTTATACCCATTATCTAACTTACTATGCTCTACGATACATCACCAATCATTCCCTTTACCTGCACTACCACTATCTATAAAATGGCTGCCACAGCAACCGTCATGTCTAGATATTTATTCAATGAAGTTACCATAAGCAAAGTTATTAAACAGTTCTTAGGTTAAGAGACAATACTAGAAAAATTAAAAACTAAACTTTTAATTTTAGAATACTTTTATATTTATCAAGTAGTTGCAAAGATAGTCGAGAGAGCTTCCATATAATCTGAAACCCATTCTATTATTTTTTTTCAAAGTTTTATTGATAAACAGATAGCAATGAGACAGTTTCAAATCAGATCAGAAGTACAGTTTCAACAAATAATACAT
>NW_004524853.1:972815-977186 GCF_000260255.1 Octodon degus
GGGCTTGGGTTCTGAGGTTGCATTTTGTTCCTTCTCGTCATTTTGTGTAGCACTGTCTTCTGACCTTTGTTGTAGATCTTTGCTGTAGTTATAACCTTTGCATGTACTGAAGTTCAGGTGAACCTCTACAAAGTTGGGACCTATCCAGCTTCGTCTGGTTTGGGTCTGGCTGCTGTGCTCAGCTCCTTTGTGCTGCTGCCCTTACGGGTGAACCTGTTGTGCCCCTGTGGCGAGATGTTCTGCTCCTCGACTAGCAGGTTGGATCTATCCTCTACACTCTCTGCAGGGATTGCAGCTGCAGGATTACACCTCAGGCATGTATGCCAGGCCTGAGCTGTGCCTGGAGGGGGCAAGGTGAAGTAGGGGGAAGAGGAAGCTCTCTCACACACTCACGGGGCCTGGGCTAGGACTGGGTCTGGGGGCTCCGGGAAGGGGCAAAAATTCCTACTCGGCGGGCGGGGTGGGGGGAGGCACTGCGGAGTGGTGGGGGGCTGCCCAAGGGGCTAGGAGAGGGTCCGGCCATACTGTGCCTGGGCTGGGACTGGTCCCGCCGGCGCAGGGTAGCAGGAAGCTCTCTGCACACTCACCGGACCTGGGCTCGGACTGGGTCTCCTCATTCTATTATTGACATCTTACATTAGTATGATTTCTTTACCACAACAATAGAATCTGTATTGATACTACACTGTTAACTAAAATCTGCCATTTTTCAATGAAAAGAAATCTTTCCTTTTCTCTTTCCAAAACCCAACCTATGAAAACACATTACATTTAGTCATCCTATCTCCTTGAGATCTTGTAGGTTGTGATAGTTTGTTTCCTTTATCTTTTTATGTAAATCATTTCTTACCTCAGCAAGTACTGTGGATATATGTTTTGTACTCAGGGTCATGGAAAGTTCTTTAGGATGGTTACTGTTTTTATTGGGGAAAACACCAAAGAAACCCTCTAGTTTCACTTGCTCTTCTTTGCCTTTCTAAAAAGATTCACACAGTTGGCCAATACTCTAGTTTTTCAGTGGCTTAAGTACATATGATACCTCTGAATATAGCCACCTGACATTTGAAAACTGATCACTGGCAAATTTCATCTTCTCTGGTCTTCTGAAGGCAAGTTGCTTTTCTCTATCTCTCTTGGTTTCACTGGGAGAATTGGTGCTCTGCTGTTTTCCTATGTTTTATCAGGAAAAAATATCTTTGTATTGTTATAACTACAGAATAAGAATTGCTGGAAAAAGTCAGGGCAGTGAGGTAGCTCAGGGAACAAAGTACCTGTTTAGGCAAATGCAGGGACTGGGGTTCAATTCTCAGCACCACAGGCCATGCCAGCCCTATCTTCAGGCAGCTGAACGGCCATGGAGACCGGGTGTGATGGCCATGCCTATAATCCCAGTGCTGCAGCGGCTGAAAACAGGACGACTCTGAGTCGAGTTCAAACTGCATAGTGAGACCCTGTACCAAATGCATTAAAAATTAATTAAATCAAATTAAACTAAAATGACATGAGACTTCCTAATTAGTAATTTTTCCATAAATTTACAGAGCCAAGACTATCCAGTAACCTACAGAAAAGCAAACATGCAAAGTTTACATCTACCTTAAAATTTATAAGCCCCTTGTTGCCTTCCTAGCTGATATTCCTCCCTACTTCTCTCCATGTGAACCTAGGATCTGCCAGCCCTAAGGCACAATATTCTTTGTTGTGAATAGCCTTCGTGTTCTTTGGTTGATAGCTTTGAAAATAAATCATTTTCTTTAACAGTAATTTGCAGTTTATCTTGAGTCACTTTACTTCTCAAGTGGCCAGCAAAGGTATGATTATTAACTGTGTTCCTTTTTATATGCAAACTATTTGGGGGGAACAGTTCTGCAGTTTTGGCACTATCTGCACTATATATAACTTTCAGAAGTCTAATAATTTGGATTAATAGAGTCTTGTTATAGACATTGAATAAAGGTTTTTATTATTTATTTATTTTGTATTTTAGGGCAGGATCTACAGGGTGTTCAGGGTCTCACTACTAGATCAAACTCATAGTGATCCACCTGTTTATAGCCTGCCAAGAGCTGGGATTACAGGCGCGCGCCACCATGCCCAGTCTCAATTGCCCTCTCAGCGCGCCCTGGGTCCGGGGATGGAATCCCAGCCTCTGAACCTGCTTGCAGGCACTTTAATCCACTGAGCTATTTGGCCAGCCCATATAGTAAAAGATTTTAGTAAACAATTTTAAGGAAGAAAATATAGTTAGTAAGTGTTGAAAATACGCTCACATTAATTCATAATGATAGCACATTATACCCTTTTAATGGGCAAAAATAAGATTAAAACAAGTGGTTGTTAAAAAGATATCTTTTGGAGACCTTTTGCTGTATCATGTGCCATTTTTAGAGCGCGAGCTGGCAATATTTCAATAGTATTAAGGACATGCCCATTCACTCTGCAACACACATATCCAAGAGGCTCTCCTTCACTTAGGTAAGCAGAAAGACATTTAAAAGATGTTCACTTTAATAGTATATGAGTAAAATAATTGTAAGCAGCATATATATCATATATGAGTGGATAAATAACATGTATATATGTTCAAGAATGTTGACCAGAAGAAAAAATAACATTTATATATGCCAATATACAATAGACATCAAAAATATTAAGTGGAGAAATTAAGACCTAAGACATCATTTACATCACCATGTTACCTATATATGGTGTTAAAAGTGCATATAAAAATAGTATTTTCACATGTAGACATAGAAATAAATGTATAGAAACTGATCTAAGGGTTTTCATTAAAAACACAATATGACACTCAAAGGGTTAAGTGGAGTAAGTGGGGACTGAAAGAGCAGACAAGTAAGTAATAATACACAGAAATGAAAAATTTGGTGTACATTTAAGCTTAATAAAACTTATTACAGTAAAAGACATTTTGCCAAGGACGATGGGGTAAATATGATCAGAGGGAGTGTGTTTTGAGGAGATGAATGACAATGTGTAGTGGCACTTCAGTTTACAAATGCTTTTGTTTGTGAACAAATCAGTAATTGAGTTTAAACATTCATTTTTTTTATTGCCTCTTGTATATTTTAAGTGTACAGAACATAACCTGATGATCTAAACTGAAAACTAAGATTAACTCAGTTCTTGGGTTTAAATATTCTGTATCACTTCATCAATGCACACGAAACAGCCAAATATCATGAGCATCAATGAGTGCATAAGAGGAAAATAATTATCATTTATTATGTGAAGTCAGATGTTAATATGATGTGTGTATTATTATGATTCCTTTAATAATTCAGTGACTATTTTTGAGCTTTGAAAGTATTGTAATGAGATTAACTGATGAATACAAAAGTATGTCTAAAACAAAATTTGGAATTTTCTAAAAAGTTTTATTACATGGGCTGGGGAGATGGCTCAGTAGAATAAGTGCTTGCCTGGCAAGCACAAGGTCCTGAGTTCAATCCCCAGTACCATAAAAAAAAAATAAAAAAAGTTTTATTACATCAATATAAAACCTAATGTGACATATCACAACATTTCTGAAATTAACATTGTGTATATTATTTTCTCAATCTTCCTTTTCTTTGTTGCATTTTTATTTTTAAATTTATTTCTTATACAGTGGTGCCATCAATTTAAAATCTTGGGAGAAATTCTACTATCAATATGTTCCATTTAGTTTTTAAATCTTAATTACCTTTTGAAATATAATTTGGCATTATTTATGGAATCCTAGTCTGTGAAGAATAACTCTGTAACAATTTTTGTAGATACTATTGAAATTTAAACTTATGCTCACTCCCTTTCCATTTCACTTCACTGTGAAACTTGTCAGATTCAACATTATTCTTAGACTCAAAGCTATTATTAATTTATCATTACCATGCAGCTTCTTTTTATATGCAAAAAATATAGAACTAAAGTGTTCTTAAATGCATTGGCTCTACTGTTTTATTCCCACAATAAGATAATGTCAAGAATAAAGTAAAAAAATTCCCTGAACCATTTTTATTCTGTAACTTATATAACAATCTTCTAATAAAACTTTTATGTCTTAAATACAAAATACTATATATATTTTTCACGCAATAATGCATCCTGAAAGATACAAGGATATGACCAGTCCCTAGATAATGGATATTTGGAAAGGAGAAATATGTTATGATAACCTTTATAACCTTCAAGTATTAAATTTAGAAGGCTGGGGAAATATCTCAGTGGCATGAGCTCCTGCCTAGAAAGCGCAAGGTCCTGAGTTTGATCCCCAGTATCAATCAATCAATCAATCATTAAATAAAAAATAAAATTAAGTTAGTATTCTGTCTTTTCCTTTCCAAGTGTGCCTATTGTCTCTCTGTTCTGCTA
>NW_004524853.1:977777-979279 GCF_000260255.1 Octodon degus
TGTGGCTTGTGGCTTTTCCAGGTTTTACTCACTGGGCTTCCAGGTTCTTCCTATGCTCACATCCAAGGCATGTTTCACTGTTTATCTTTCACAGGAATGTTGGTACTATGTAGGGTGCACAGTTGTAGAGTTTGCTACTCGCTTTACCAAATGAAGTATTTCTAGAGTTAGCAAACATTCAGAGTTCTTGATTAAATTTGAATTTACATGAATAATGTATAATTTTTAAGTAAATTAGGTCTCATGTAATGTTTGTGACAAGCTTAAACTAAAGTAATTATTCAAACTTAACTAAATGCTTTATATCTTGTATGGAATTCTAATACAACTTCTACTTTTTCTTTCCTTTTTTTACTTTTTCTTTTCTTGTATTTTAGGGAAGGGTCTACAGGGTGTTCAGGGTCTCACACTAGATGGGATTCGTAGTGATCTGCCTGCTAACAGCCTCCCAAGAGCTGGGATTACAGGCACATGCCCAGTCTCAGTTGCTGCCTCAGCACGCCCCAGGGGCCAGACCTGCACATCATGTCCAGGGATAAAATCCTCAGCTCCTGAGCCTGCTTACAGGTACTTTAATCTGCTGGGCTATTTACCAGGCCCTGTACTTTTAATCTTTTTAAATGCTATTGTTTTATTTTACATCTTAGTGATCTCACCTCTTTTATGGATAAATTGAAGGAGTTCCAAAATTAATACCAATCCCATGAACTTCAATTTGTTATGCCCAGGTCTTTTTTCTTTTCTTCTTCTTCTTCTTTTTTTTTTTTTTTAGTTTTACTTTTGCTTTATCTTCAAGGAACTAAGTGACACTTTTCATTTATTTGAATAATAATAAATTTTTTAAATGTACTTTCAAGAAAGATATGGCATTTGAATTTTACCCTTTTGTAAGTGCTCAGAGATATTTAAAACTAAAACTAGAGGTCCTTCCATCATAAATTCATCTAACCCTGCTTCACATGTGTGAGGCCAAGATGTTGATGTGGTTGGTGGCAATGGTTGACAGGCCACTGCTTCATAGCTACTTTGAAGTGATATTGCTACTCAAAAAATCATAAAATGATTTAAAAGAATAATGACATATGGCCTTGAAAGGCAAAAGTCTTCTGATAATAGTTAAAAGAGAAATGATTTGGCTTCAGTGGAAATAGACAAGTGGTCTAGCAATGTAAAGCCATACTAATTTTATCTGTTCATGAATGTTACAATGGCAGAAGAGAAAGAGCAAAAGACATATTTTCTATTCAGAAGAGCAAAAAGGGTATAATAATCCTAAATAACATGTAGCATATCTTGTGAACAGATACATCAATGATTAAGAAAATGAAGCTGGGTATGTGGCATATGTCTGTAATCCCCGAATTCTGAGAGATCGAGGCAGGATGATCACAAGTTTGAACCCATCGTGGGTAACCTAGTAACTTAGCAAAAAGTGACTCTATCTAACAAAAGGGGAACTGCCATAGATAAGAATGAAGACCCTTGATTCATCTTTTTATTTA
>NW_004524853.1:979508-980895 GCF_000260255.1 Octodon degus
AGAGAGAGAGAGAGAGAGAGAGAGAGAGAGAGAGAGAGAGAGAGAAGCATAGGATAACAATAATGACAAAAGACACTAGTTTATAGGCTAGTAGGGCAAATATCCAGGCACCACATAAGTAGTGTCCCAAATCTAGGTAGGAAGAATGCTCTCACTCTAGATAGTTGAGTACTCTAAATCAGATCTCTCTGTCTCACAGATATAGTTAATGCCGCTAGACTCATGATTCTAAGCAAAAAGAAGCAAAACCAACTGAAAAGGTACAGTGATCAGTTTACATCAAATAGCATATGTGCTAGTAGGCAATTTATTATTTAGTCTGGACCATAGTAGATTTGATGATCTTTGAAGGAAGAGACCAAGGACAAGATAAGAGAACTATACTACTGTAAAATTTTAATGAAGAATAAATGATTCTAAAGTAATGATGGTCCACCTCTACTAACCACAAGCCTGAAATGTGTGCCACTACTGCAGGAGGCAACAGAACAAAAGAGGTGGCCAAGAAAGAACATGAAGGCATTTCTAGATAGACTTTGACCTTTACAGCTGGGCATTCAATAGCTACAATTTGAGCTGCCTTTGAAAACACTCTTATATGAAAAACAAAAATTAGCTATACTGAATAACATGTGCTATCTTTACAGTGCTTTTAAATGTAGCATAAATATAATTTTTGAAATAGTTGAGTTGCTGCCAGAATAAAATGTGATAGGAAAATTTATTTTCTCTAATAGTTAATAATACTTCCTAGTCAGTTTTGTTGATGATTTGGGTAATGTACAGATATTTTCAAGGATTTTACATACTTCCTGAAATATTTGTAGACTAGGACAAAAATCAACAATGTCTAGCATCCCTTTCTGGAAAAGGAGGGAGCACACACACTCTCTCTAAATATATATATTTAGGCTAGTGACATAGTGAGTTCAAGGTCATCCTTAAACTGCATAAAAAACCTTTTCTGAAAGAAAGAAAGAAAGAAAGAAAGAAAGAAAGAAAGAAAGAAAGAAAGAAAGAAAGAAAGAAGTGGAGGAGAAGAAAAAGGAAAAGAAATAAAGAAGAGGATGAGGAGGAGTTGGAGGAGGAAGAGATAGGACATAAAATACAGCACAAAAATAAAAACAGTCAAATAATAAGTAAGGCAACATAATTCTTTCATGATCTTAGAGAGTCCTTTTAAGAAAAAATTGAAAAATCTAAAAACTAAAGAATATATTCAAGAGGAGTGAAGGTTACACATATAAGTGATAAAAACTTTAACTTCAAACAAAAGGTAAAGGGGTTACTAATTGATATGGCTCATCTGTCTAGTGATTAGATAGATAGATAGATAGATAGATAGATAGATAGATAGATAGAGATATAGAGATATATCTATATATAC
>NW_004524853.1:981720-989827 GCF_000260255.1 Octodon degus
AGTATTGAGGATAGAACTGAGAGCCTTTACATTGACATCTCTAGTTTTTTATTTTTTATTTATTTAATTTTTTTGCGGAACCGGGGATTGAACTCAGGTCCTTGCACTTGCCAGGGAAGCGCTTATTCCACTGAGCCATCCCCCCGGTCCCTATTTTTTGAGACAGAATATCACTAAATTGAAAATCTGCTGAGGCCGTGCACGAACTTGTGCTCTTTTGTCTTCATTCTCCCAGAATGCTAGAATTACAGGCGTGCACCACCATCCATGCCTACATGTCTTACTTTTGTGGCTTATATCTGTTTTCTACAGTGCTGGATAGAATGTGTATATAACAGAAAAATGTGGAGTAATGCAGAATGTGGGACTGTAGTATAATGAAGTGAGCAGTCATTTAACTACACAGATTTTAATGCCAATCTTCAATCTGGAGCATAGAATTACAGATACGAAGAGTTGGATCCATTAAAAGGTTCAAATGTGAATGTCAGGGAGATGCAATGGAAGTAAAAGAGTTCTACAATTCCTATTAATATTTCTTTGTGTTAATGAAAGACTAAACAAACAAATGGGCTAGTAATTAGTATAGAAAAGGTATTATTGTAACGGCAATCAGACTGCCTAATTTTCAATCACATCTCTACTATTTGCTATTTGTGTGAGCTTAGGGAAATTATTTAAGATTTGGTGCATCCATTTAATTCTAAATGGAGGAATGATAGAATATACATCTTTTAGGATTCTTGTAAGGATGAAGTGGCTGTCTGCTTACAGTCATTCCTAGTGGATACTCTGCAGGGCTAAGAAATGAGCTGCAGTTAATTGCCATTGAGTATAAGTACTCTTAAACAAATGTTCCACAAGGTTAAACAAATGGTGTCATTACCGATGTAGTTATCACTACTTTGTCCATTTTTTCTGCTTTCCAGGATGACCATGTCTCTCTTTTCCCTTAACATATTCTAATAAGTCTGCACTATAAGTTTACACAATGAGCAAAACTACTTATCTGAGTATTCTAACTTTTCTTTGGCCTCTTCATTTCTATTTATTCTTTCCAAATTCTAGTTGTGACAAATTACTGAAATTCATCTAGAAACAACTAGCACTTTTTTCTTAGTGCACCCTCAACTGAAATAAAAAATTTCTTCCAAATCTTCCATTTATGTTCCACCTCTTCGTGTCTATTCACCACTTTGCATGTTGTTTATTGTTGCTATCATAGTCCTGCCTCTTTGAATTATGCCCTGGATGTCTCTCCTTTGCCCTTCTAGGTCCATTTTCCACCCTTCTATTTACATTCTTTCCTGTGTCTGAAGAATACTGAATCATATAAAATAAAAAATGAGCCCTCTTTTTCTCACTGGCTTTGTTGTGTTTAATGAAGTGATGCTCACTGGTAAAAATAAAATAATAAACCACAATGAAGGGATTGCTAGTAGAGTGTTTGTTTCCCTTTTGCTCTTTTCTTGATGGGTTATTTGGGTTGATGCTGTCTACCAAAAGCCCAAGCCTCTCAAAATAACTCCCTCTATAAGGCTCTAATTTCAAGGTTCCACAAACAGCTTCTTCCCTTTGTCCTTTAGAATTGGGAATGGCAGTGACATTCTGCAATTCTTACTCCTAGAGCTTCCTTTGCTTGTGTTTTTTAAGCTCTGTATACACTAACTCTTGGAAAATACACAGCAGAAGTATTCTACTGGTTACAACGGACTATATCCTAGCTGAGGCAATGATTATTTTTTTTCCAACAAAGAAGACTAAATGAGATAAATTCAGAGAGTGAAGGACCACACAGGACATAATTAGAACATATACATTTTGCTGTTCTTGTTTTTTATTGATAAAGTCACACTTTACATTTCTCTCTTGCTCATAGTCTTTTTAGTAAGAAGTTTAAAAGTACATTTGATGTGTTACCTTATTGAGCCTGGTCAGGCTCACCAGGCATCAGAACAAGTTTTCTAGAGATAGGATTCAGAATCTAGGAAGAAAGTGAGAGGCAGGAAGCAAAAAAAACTTCATAGTTTGATGATATCAAAATCTGTGATAAGATAGATTTTTCAGCATTAATAAAAGTGAGACACTGTAGGGAAAAAATAGAATGAAAAAAAAAGAATCAAGGTTGAAGAGCAACAGACTAGTCTTGGAAATGCTGCCCAGCTTGAGGCTCTGGGTCATTGTGAAGGTGAGCTGGGTCCTGTCACAAGGAGGGCAATGCATAAATATTTATTGAAAAATTGGAAATGAAATAATGACTAAATGCCAGACTGGGAAACACTTATTTGCTGTTCTAATGAGGAATCTTCTCTAGCGGTCAGATCTTGATATGTGCTGTGTGAGGATTTAAGGCCCAAGAAGGGAAGAACTCAGTTAATGATAGTTTACAGTATACTGGGCCCAATCTAGGCACAATTTGTAATAAAATTCAAGTAAATATTAATGTAAATATTAAAATTTTACTTTTGCAACATGATTTTGAGGATTTCATAAGATGAATAACTAGTAAAAAATGTAAAGTTCAGAAACTGAAGTAAATTTTCCAAATACAATAAAATTTTAGAGAAATGGCATATTCATGATGAACAGGGAAATAAAGTTATCTTAAATTCCAGGCAAACTATACATATCCACAATCACATTTATGATTGATTTCATATATAGAGAGTGAAATAAGAAAATATATGGAGTAAAAAGAAAAATGGCAACTTGATCTCATCCTGTTACTGTGGTTTTCATATCCTATATTTTTAAGATCAAATAGTAACAATTATTTTTGTGGAACCAGAGATTGAACTCAGGTATTTGCGCTTGCCAGGGAAGTCAGGGAAGCGCTTATTCCACTGAGCCATCTCTCCGGCCCCTATAAAAATATTTTGCTTGAAGAATTTAGCCTATTTACTTCAAACCTGCTGCAGGTGGGTTGTATCTTTTCTTAAAGTCTGTAGGTGATATTGTTTTGGTCACAGCCTGTCCTGGTGTGGTGGACTGGAAACTGGTAGTCAGCTTGTAACACCCAGATGAACTGAACCAGCATGCTGCTGGTTATGGAAGGCCCATCTAAGGATTGTTTTCAACAACATAAAAATAGAACAAGAGAGGAAGAAGGGAGCTGTTGGTTCTCTGAAGGAGATTGTCATGCTGGGTTTCCTGATACGAACTTAGTTTTTTTTTTTGTTTTTTTTTTTTTTTTTTTGTCAGAGGAGCTTGGGATCTTGCTATTTTTGAGAATGGCTATAGTTCATTTTGGGAGAGATCTACTCCTTATTTGAGCATCACTTCCTGGCTCCAGAGGGGAAGATGGTGCACTGCTCAGCATCCTAAAGAAGCTTGTCAAGCTGGCTTTCCTGATATGAACTAGGCTGTTCTCATCATTAGAACAGCTCAGGATCTCATTGTCACTAAGGATAGCTGTAGTACCTTTTGAGGGAACTCTGGAACTTTCTTTTTTTTTTCTTTCTTTCTTTGGTCCTTTCTTGAGTGTCTCTTCCTGGTTACAGTGCAGATCCTCAGCCTACTGGCATAAATTCTTCCTTACATAGGCACAGACTTTCTAGCTTCCACCACTAACCTGATGGCCATCCCAGCACAGATCCTTGAAACAGGCTTGCATGAGCTACTGTGATAGGCTATAGGCCTCCAGTTTGACTCACTGGCGGCATTGTTACGGCCTAGGTCTGCAGCTAGATTCATGCAGGACACTGTCATGGGATCTAGGCCCTTAGCTGGATTTTTAGGGTCTTTAGTGTGTGGACAGATTTCCTGTATTCTTTTGTACTTGACTCTCTGGGTGATTACTATAAAATAATCCTATAAATTATGTGTCTTGTGTTAAATTGTTTTCCTTGTAAACCCTGACTACAACACATAGGAAAGATAATTTTGCACCTCTTTCAGGGTTAATCCCTTTACTGATTCTCTTTTTGCCATCTTTATTCTACTAAACAAATAATGCATGAAACACTTCCTTTCAGCCTGTACACATTCTTTTTTTCTACGCTATTTCAACCCTGATATTTTATTTTCAATTATTCTTCTCACAACTAAACACTGTGAATGACTGCAGCCTAAGGCTTTGTCTTTCCTGACTCTCTATCCTTTACAAATCATCTTTTATTTTAAGAAAGCTGGATATCAATATAAATCCAAACACTAATAGCTATTAGCTGCATGAAAGTTTGACTTAGTAAATAATCTAATAATTTCTAGTACTTGTTTTGGAAAATACATGAATAGGTCATCAACATCATCTCTGCAATTGCTTTTACTAATCTGTGAACTAACGTATATAGATCTTGGTTCTTGGTAAGGATAAATAAATATGTATATATAATCTCTCTCTATATATGTATATATATATATATATATATACACACACATATTTCCTCTATATATGGTGTAATATTTAAAATATTAACCATTATGTTATCTCTAACTGAATCACACAGAGAAAAATTTAACAAATTATTCTTTTTGATAAAATTGATAGGCAATTTGGTTTTTGCTGTGGATAAATTGAATCATGTGAATGTCTTTTGCTTCTTTTAGGAAGCTTATATGGCACATGAACTTCATTTATTAGCTGAAGATATTAAGTAAATATTCACATTATTTGTGTTTTATTGGTCTCAGTCTTGTATATTTTATTTTGCCTAACTCAACTTTGACATATTTATATATTTTATAAGCCACCTTTCTGAATAAAATGTATGCATATGCATTTGAGAAATAAATAGTTGGATATATGGATAGATATAGATAGATAAGTCAACGAAATAGCATCAATTTTATTTTAGAGAAAAATCCAAAATTTCAAACAAGATAACAGGAGTGTTAGTTAATATATTGCATATTGTTAGCTTTAGTTACTTAGATACAAGATATCAACATTTAATAATCCGAACAATATTATCACAAAACTTTATTTTCAAGGAACTAAGAGAAATTAGGAGTATAGGATTTGGTCTGTAAATTTGGGAGGTCTGATTGTTTTGAGTTCTTCACATATTTTTGATAGTAATTCTTTATCTGAGGAATAGCTAGCAAACATTTTTTTTTTCACATTTTGGATTGTCTCTTCACACTGTTGGTGGTTTTTCTTGCTGTACAAAAGCTTTTCAATAAGATGAGATCTGTTATTGATTCTTTGTGATAGTTCCTATGTGATCAGGGTTTCATTCATGAAGTATTTGTCTGCACCAACGTCTTCAAGCTTTTTCCTATTTCATCTTCCAGCAGATTTAATATTTCTGTTTTAATATTTAGATCTTTGTCCCATTTCAAATTTAGTTTAGTGTGTGGTAGAAAGATATTGGTCCAATTTTGATCTTCAGCATTTGCTGGGCCAGTTTTTCCAGCACCACTTATTAAAGAGACTATCTTTCTTTCAGTGAAAGTGTTTGGCACCTTTTTAAGAGATAACGTGGCTACATGGATAGTATGGCTTGAGTTGTGTTTGTACCTTCTAATCTGTTCCATTCACTTCTGGGTCTTTTCTGTTTGTTTTCCAGTACCATGTTGTTGTTTTTTAAACCCTGTACAAGGTTTACAGGGTCTACAGGGTACAGAGACAATATATCATCTGCAAATAGTAATAATTCTTGTTAAAGAATTACACAGATCTGACTTGTGTGGTGCTTCTGTTTTCAGCCTCCCAAGAACTGGGATTACAGGCACGTGCCACCACGCCCAGTCCCACTCACTGTATCGGCACACACCAGAGGTGGGCCAGCATAGCACACCGGGGATTGAACCCCAGTCCCTGCATCTGCCCTAGCAGGTGCTTTAATCTGCTGGTCTATCTGGCTAACCGCACCCCCTCCCCATGCTGCTTTTATCACAGTAGCTTTATAGAGTAAGTTCAACTAAGGAATTGTGATGCCCCCTGCCTTCAATTTGTTGTTCAAAATTGCCTTTTCAATTCGAGATCGCTTCTGGTTCTAAATGAATTTTATGATTGCTTTTTATAATTCTATGAGATATGCTATTGGAATTTTGGATGGAATTGCATTAAATCTGTTTAACAGTTTTGGAAGTACACCCATATTCACTATATTGGCTCTTCCTATGCAAAAGCATGGGATATCTTTGCATTGTCTGGTATCTGCTTCAATTTTCTTTTTCAAAGTGCTGTATCTTTCAATGTGGAGGTCTTTTACATCCTTCATTAGATTGATTCCTAGGTGTTTCATTTTTCTGGATGCTATGGTGAAAGATGTTTTTTCCCTAATTTTTCTCTCAGTGAATTTGTTATTCATGTATGGAAAGACATTGATTTTCAGTGTTGACATTACATCTGGGTATACTACTGAATGTTTTAATTGAATCTAGCAGTTTTCAGTAGAAGTTTTGGGATCTTCTATATAGAATATCATGCCATCTGCAAATAGTACCAATTTAACTTCCTCCTTTCCTATCAGTATTCCTCTTGTTTCTTCCTTTTGGCCAATTGTTCTGGCTAAAGTTTTCAAGACTATGTTGAATAAGAGTGTAGACAGTGGACATCCTTGTTTGGTTTCTGATATTAGAAAGGAAGTTTAGTATTTTTGTCCATTATATATGATGTTGGCTGTTCCTTGTTATAGATGACTTTTATTAGATTGAGACAAAGACCACTATCCCAATTTGAGGTAGGATTTTTATGAATAGGTTTATCTCTATTGTGAATAGGTTTTGGACTTTGTCAAAAGATTTTTCTGCATCTATTGTGATAATCATGATTTTTGTGCTTGACTCTGTTAATGTAGTGTATTAAATTTATGGATTTATATATGTTGAACTATCTCTGCATCCCTGGGTAAATCCCATTTCATCATAATATGCAAAAGTTTTGATTATATATATTTATATTATTATGTATTAATCTTTTTGCTGCATTCTCATTGCCAGTATATTATTAAGGATCAATGCATCTCTGTTCATTAGAGAGATTTGCCAATAATTCTCTTTCTTAGTTGGATTGTTCACTGGTTTTCATGTCAGAGTAATGCTCGCTTCCTCTGAATTTGTCAGTATTACTTCTTTTCAATTTCATTAAAGACTTTGAAAAATAATAGTTTTTTATCTTCTCTAAATTTCCAGTAGAATTCAGCAGTGAGTCTGCCAGGGCCTGGGCTTTTATCTGTTATTAGTTTTTTGATTACATCTTTTATTTCATTGATTCAATAGAGGTTGATTTAGATATTTATATCTTCTTGATTCAGCTTTGGTATATCATATGTAACTAGGAATCTGTCCATTTTTCCTTCATTTCCCACCTTATTAGAATACTAGTTCTCAGAGTAGACATAGATGATCTAGATTTCAGCAGGGTCCACTGTGATTTCACTCTTCATTTTGAATTGTGTTGATTTGTTTTTCTTTGGCATTAAATCTTCTCTAAATATCTTGTAGAGTTCAGCTGTGAATCCACCAGGACCTTGGGCTTTCTTTGTTGGTAGAGTTTTTATTACAGATTCAATTTCATTGGTTAATACTGAGTTATTCAGAATTTTTATATCTTGTGGATTCAGCTTTGTTATTTCACATGTATCTTGGAATCTGTCCATTTATTCTGTGTTTTCCATCCAGTGAAAATAAAGATTTTGGAAATAGGCATTAATGATCTTCTAAGTTTCTGCACAGTCTCTAGTGATTTTATACTTTTTATTCTTTATTGCATGAATTTGAATTTTTTCTATCATTTTGATATAAGGTTGGGTAGTGATTTATCAAATTCATTTATTCATTCAAAGAATCAACTCTTTGATTCATTTTTTCTTTGAATTTTTTTGTTGTCTTCAATGAATTAATTTCGGTTCCAATGTTTATAATTTTCTCCTTCTTTGGGCTTTGGGCTTAACTTACTCTTCTTTTTCTAGGAGCTTGAGGCATAGCATAAGATCATTAATTTGGGCTTGCTCTGTTTTCAGGATGTGAGAATTTGCTGCTATGTTTCCCTCATAAGACAACTTCCATTGAATTCTATGGGTTCCACTATTAGTATTTGCATTTTAATTTGATTATGAATATTCTTTAATTTGTTCTTTAATTTCATCTGTGACCCATTGATTTCTTTTTTTTATTTTTTTTGTTTTTTTATTTTTATTTTTTTATTTTTCAACAAATA
>NW_004524853.1:1006876-1042747 GCF_000260255.1 Octodon degus
GTATTACTTAGTTTCCATTTGTTTATGGATCTTTTTGTTATTTCTTTTACCAACAATTTCCATTTTCATTGCACTATGGTCAGATAACATGCATGGAATAATTTTGTTTTCTTGGCATTTACTTAAGTTTGCTCTATGTGCTGTTATCTGGTCTCTTGCAGAATGCTCCATGTGCAGCTGAGAAGAATGTGTATTCTATCATTGTTAGGTGGAGCACTCTGTAAAGGTCTACTAAGCCAATTCTTCATAAGTTTGATTTAGATCCTTTATTATTTATTTAGCTTTGTGTTTCTTAGTTGACACTTTGTGTCGAAGGGATGTTAAAGTCCCCCAGGACAATTATATTATTGCTCATTTGCTTTTTCATGTCCGTTAAAATTTGTCCTATATAGTTGGGTATTCCCAGAATGGGTGCTCATATATTTATAATTGTTGTCTCTTTCTCTTGCAGCTTTCCCCTAACAAGTATGTAGTGACGTTCTTTATTTCTTTTAATCACTTGTGTTGAAGCTGGCAATGTTAGCAACCAAAATAGCTATCTCTGCTTTTTTTTTGCTTTTTCTAGGTTTCTGTCTTGACTATTGTTTTCACTGTTTTGACATTCAATCTACTGAGTTCTTTTGAGTTAATGGTGTTCCTAGTATGTAGTTTTGATTTTTGTTTTGTTTTTTAGCATATTGTTTGATTTTGTTTCTTGCTCTGCCAGTCTGCTTTTTTTGATTGGTGAGTCCAAGCTGTTTACACTCATGGTTATCACTGATATCTACAGGTTTATCTTTGTCATGTTCTTTTACTACTCTGTGGTCCATTCTTATGCTCTCTGCTTAATTGCTTGCTCTGCTTGGTGGTTCTCACCTGTTGTTGTTCTTCAAGTTGTGGTTATATTTGACTCTTTCTAAAATATCTGTCAGTATTCTCTGTAGGGTTGGTTTTGTTTTGAATTTATTCAGTTGTTCTTTGTCATGGAAGCATCTTATCTTTTCATTAAATTTCAGAGATTTTGCAGAGCACATCAGTATTGTACAGAAGTTTTTTTTTTAGGACTTTAAATATTTCACTCCTAGCTCCTCTCATTTAATGGTCTGTTTTGAAAAATTGCCATAATTCTGATGAGCTTTCCATTATAAGTGATTTTTTTTTTAGCAGAAGTGGGGGTTAAATTCAGGCCCTTATGTTTGCCAGGCAAGCACTTATTCTGCAATCTTCCCAGCCCCATGATTTTTTTCTCGCAAATTTTAATATTCTGTAGTTTTTCTGAATTTCTGGGATCTTGATTATTATGTGTATGTGTATAGATTTTTTTCATTATTATGGCTAGCTAGAATTGTATGCCTCACTAATCTATATTAGTTTCTTTTCCAATACTTGGGAAATTTTCTGCTACTACTGTAAGCAATCTCTTTATGTCATTTGTGTTATCTCCAGCTGTTTTGTTGATACTTATTAGTCTTATATTATTTTTCTTTTCATCATTTGCAGCTGTTGTATTCTTACCTCTTGGTTCCTTGTTATTTTTACGAGAGCTTTCCTTTTGTATTCACTAGCTGCAATGCAATCTTCAAGGTCTGACGTTTTATCTTCAGTTTCATTCAAGCAGTTTTGCCAGCTTTCAATGGAGTTCTTCATGTCTTGGATATCTATTGAATCTATTTCATGCATTTTAGTTTTTTCCAGTATTCTTCAGCCAATGTTTCTATCATTTTCCTATTGTACTCTATTTTTTTTTAATTTATGCCTTCTTTAGATGTTTAAGCAATTTTTTCATTATTGTTATCATTTCCTTTTTTCCCTGGAGAATTATTTCTGATTTGATTTCCTCCATAGCCTGATGGAGTTGTTTCTTTACTGAAGTTGTTATCATTTCAGAAATTTAAGCTGTGTGACTTCCAAGTTCTTTTATGCCCTTGTCTCCTGGACTTGTTTTGGGTGAGCTGGAGGACTGAGACTGCCTTTGTTCTTTCCTCATTACACTTTTGAAGCTTCCAGTGTTATCCCTGATTCTTCAATAAGGGTAAGGTGGGTAAGGTGTGGGTGAGGAAGCCTCTGGAGAATGGGAGGGCAGAGTAGGCTCACAAAATCTCCTGCTATGTGGGGTTTAGTGTAGCTTCTACCTCAGTCAGGATGTCAGCAAGCAGAAGTTGAAGAAGGATGTGATGGTTAGGAAGGCTGGTCGAAGTTCTACAATGTCTCTTGATCATGGAAGGGTTCAAGGTGAAACTCACAAAGGCTTTTGCTACCAGTGGAATGGGCAACCATAGCTCATGAGAATTACAGTAACAGTGATGGTGGAACAGGCAGCTAAAGCCAGGGAGGGCAGTGGCCACCAGGCACTATTCCAGTCTTCTGGGTAAATGGGGCTCAGCTGAGCTCCTCTGACCCATTGTTTTTATGGAAGGATGCTATTTAATGTTCATGTGTTCATGAAATTCTTGTAGTTTCTTTTGCCATTGATTTCCAATTTCATTGCACTATGCTCTGATTTCTTTGTATTTACTTAAGTATGTTCTATGAACTAGTATGTGGTCTATTTTTGAGAATGTCCATGGTGAAGCTGAGAATATGTGTTCTGATGTTGTGGGGTGGAGCACTCCATAGACATCTAATAAGTCTATTCAAAAGTTTGATTCAATTCTAATATTTTATAGTTGAATCTTTGTCTAGTTTATTTATCTTTTTGTGACAATGGGGTATTGAGATCTCCAGATACAATTTTATTAGTACTTATTTGGTTTTTCACACCTGTTAATATTTCTTTTATATGGTTCAATGCACTGGTGTGTGTTGCACATATGATTGTTATCTTTTCCTGTTAGATTGCTCCCTTTAGAAGGATGTAAGGATCTTTTTTTATCTCTCTTAATGTCTTGACTTTATTTTTTTAATTAAATGTGTTTATTGTATGTAGCATATTGTTGAATCTTGCTCCTTGATTCATTCTGTCAGTCTGTGTCTTTTGGTTGGTGAACTGAGACTGTTAACATTGGGAGTTATAACTGATATTTATTGATTTATCCATGTCACGTTATTCCCCTTTGTCAGTCCCATTCTTTTTTTCCCCCTACCTTCTGTTTAATTATTTGCTTTGGTGGATTCCTCCTGTTGGTGTTCATGAAATTGTAGCTCTTTTTATAATGTCCTTTAAAATATCTTGCAATACTTCTTTGGTGGTCACAAATTTTCTCAGATGTTCTTTGTCATGGAAATATCTTATTATTCCATCAGATTTGAAAGATACTTTTCCAAGTTATATCAATCTGGGTTGAAAGTTGTTTTCCTTTAGAAATAAAAACACTTCACACCAAGATGTCCTTGATTTGACGGTGGGTATTGAGCAGTCAGCTGTTGTGATTCTGGTGGGCATTCCTCTACAGGTTATTTGTGTCTATTCCCTAACAACTTTTAATGTGCTATGTTTGTGTTGAATTTCTGGAATCTTGATTATGATATGTCTGGCTGTAGTAGTTATTTTTGAGTGGGGCTAACTGGAGTTCTATATCCCTCACTTAAGTGTATGCCAAACTCTTTCTCCACAAGGGAAGTTTTCTGCCATGATGTTTGTGAGCAGTTTTTATTTTAATATCATTTTTATCTTGTGTTTCCATTGACTTTAATCAAACATAAGTTATTCTTCTTTGCCTCATCTAGAAGCTGCTTTATTGATTTCTCATGGTCAGTTGCTGTAAGTGTAACTAATTTTACTTTTCATGATCACTAACTGCAAGCCTGTCTTCCATATCTGAGATTCTGTCTTTCCCATGTTGCTGTATTTCAGTGTCTGAATAGCAGATTTCAGAAAGGCTCTTTCTCTGCTGATTACCACTCTGTCACCTTGGTCCTGCCTCCAACAGAGTGTTATTAAGTAGCGCACATTTTGTGTATGCTATAATTTTAATTTATAATATTGTTATCTTCCAAGTTTATAAGAATATGTATCTTAAAGTACATATTTTACTCACTACCAATATCTTTAATTATTGTTAAACCCATCAACCAGAAGTCCTCTCATTCTCTTTCCCCTGATCGCCACATCACTTTATATATTCTTTTCCTGCAACATTTATCTTGCTTTTTTCTGTACTTCAGTCTGTTTTAGAGGTTGTCTAATTTCCCTTTTTCATATTTTAAGTTTTTAATGACAAGATATATGCATATATATATATATATATATATATGTAAATATATTTGGTACAGGGTCTTAGTCTTACTGCACAGCTCAGACTCATAGTGATCCTCCTGTTTTCAGCCTCCCCAGTGCTGGAATACAAGTGTATGCCATCATGCCCAGACTCTGTGGCCAGCTCAGTGCTCCCTGGGGCAGGGCTGGCATGGCATGTGGTGCTGGGTACTGAACAAGGTATAGAACTTATTCATTATTTTAACCAAAATTTTTGTTGTAGAGTATAGAATTTCTAATCAATAAATACCTGATTTTTATGGAAAGAATTTAGATTAAGCTACCTCAGAATTAATTAAAGTATTTGTATGAATCAAGTATAAATATCATTTTTCTTGGAAACTTAGATAGAAGTAATGGATAGCGTCCTTTGACCCAAAGCCTTTCTCATATTTGAATAAATAGGAGTGTAACATAGGCAACAGATAAAAGTGAGCCTGAGTATTTCTAGATAAAATACAATACTTTTGCAGGGAATAAAATGTAAACTTTGGAAGACAGAGAGGAAACACATGTAGTGAATCTCTATCCATTATAGAAGAATCAGAGTAAATTGTTGAAAAATCAAGTACAAGTAAATTTTTAAGAGTTCTCAGATGTATTTACTAGGTCAGCATCTAAAGCTGAAAAGAGATGATTCACTGAGGAGGAATTAAAATTTGCAGATGTTGTAAACGATGCTGAAAGAATGAGGCGGAGGGGAGTTCTGGAATAAGCAGAGCAAGGGCAAATTGGCTGAAGCAATTTATTAGAGCAGAATAACTGATAAAGGTGAAAAGTAGAGATTCGTATTAAGAATGAAGGAAACACCTGGCTGTCCTTTCATTTCTTTCAATATTGGCTCTTCAGACAGTTATCATATTGAGTTAGCTGCTTGTAAATGTATGTGTGGCTTTTCATGTATATATGCTCCCTATACCACTGAATCACAATTAGTTATGCAAATCCTATAAAATTCACACTATAGCAAAATGCTGTGGTTCAATTTATAGAAATCGCTCTGTATAAGTGTCATGGGGGGATAGCGGTACTTAATTCTCAAAGCTTTTATAGAAGAAAATACTGTCCTCAAATGTTCACAATAATATTTTCAATCCTGCATGAACATCAGAATGTGTCTCAGCTCCCCTCAAGCAACAGAATCTATGCTTTTTCTTCTTAAACTCAAACATGTTGATCAGCCAAATTAGATGGAAATGACGCTGTGATTTCTTGGGTGTTATGGTTGTGTCTTGTTGTCCCCCAAAGCGTCAGGCAGCCATTGGGGTGGCGTAAGAACTTGTGATTAATTCATGATCCAGTGCTGGGATTATGGGTGCTATACTCACCCATAATCAGCATGTAAATGTAAGGAGAGGATAAAGGACATCCAGATGCTGCAGCTGCTGCCTCTCCTTTTGCTCTTTGCTGTTTTCTGCCACCGAGAACTTCTGTCCTCTGCCATGTGCCACTCTTCCTTGGAGCCAGCCGAGTGTGGACTGAAACCTCCACAAACTGTGAGCTAAGTAAATCTTTCCTTACTTAATTTTGGATGTTGGGTATTTTGTTCCAGCAATGAGAGAAAAGTAACGGAGACACTGGGCTATGTTATAAAACATGACACAGTTTCAGTCAGGCATGCCATTCTCAGACATAAAAGCTCAGGTCCCCATGATGGAATGAGTGTGTGCACAGTTGAGAAAGAGGAGAGAAGGAAACAGAAGTGGGGAGGAGTGGTGAGAAGAGGGGAAAGGGTGGGGAAGGCAGAGAGAAAAGATAGACAAAGCCCAAAAATCCTCTGAGCTCTAGCTGTCCCATACCTGAGTCTTCACAGCACAACATGATTCCTGCCCTTTGCCACTGTGATTTCAGTCTTGTAGGAGATTGTGAGCAAAAATCACCAGGATGAACCTAGAATAAAAAACACAATGAGGAAGTTATTGTTGCTGAAGTCAATAATAAGTACGAGGGCAGGCCAAATAGTGCAGTTGATTAAAGAGCCTGAAAGTAGGAACAGGGGCTGAGGGCTCGACCCCAGGACCTGCCATGCTGGCCCTGCCCCTGGGGCATGCTGAAAAGGTAATTGAGACTGGGTGTGATGGTGCACACCTGTAATCCCCACTCTTGGGAGGCTGTAAACAGGTGGATCACTATGAGTCTGATCTAGTAGTGAGACCCTGAACACCCTGTAGACCCTTCCCTAAAAATACAAAAAAAAAAAAAAAAAAAAAAAAAAAAAGAAAGAAAAGAAAAGAAAGTAGGAGTGGCATACTAGTTAGCTTTCCCATCACTGAGGCAGTGTATTGTACCCACAATTTAAGGGAGCAGAGGTTTATTTTGGCTCTTGGTCTCAGAGGATTCAGCCTGCGCATGGTGACTCAGAAGGCACAGGCTTCATAGTAAGAATGCATGGTAGAGGACAGCTGCTCAGCAGGTGGCAGCTGGGAAGCAGAGTAGGTTGAAAAGCCCTGCAGAAGGAGGGGAGAAAGAGCAGGTATAATGCACAGCCAAGAGAAACACTGGAACAACACAGAATTTGGAGGAAGATTTATTTAACATCAGTTGGGCACTGATAGGGAATCGACTGTCTCTCAAAATACCAGGCCTCACAGGCCCACAGAGGGAGGTCTTCAAGGGGTTGCAAAGGAGGAGGTACAGAGACAGAGTACTTGGCTGTCTTTGATTCATTCTTACCATGTGCATCCTCATGACCAGCTATGCATTACGCTGACCAGCCACGTCCAAGAGATAGAAGCAATTGGAACTGGAACAAGAACTGTCACTTGGGCACCTGACACATACTAGTTGAAAGAGGGGCATCTTCTGCTACATTCTTGACCCATGACTCACTTATTTCAATGAGGACTGAAGCCTAACAACCTACTCAGCTAGGACCCATCAAAGTGTAATCCACTGACAAGGTGAATGGCTTCTCCACCCAATCATCTCCATGACAATTAAAATTAACTAGCAAAGGTGGTCTTTTTTACAATGTTACATAATCTGTTACTTCCTCAAAAATATCAGGATATATCTATTTGACAAACTAGTAAATGGATCAAAATATAAACATTTATTCTGTGTCACTTACTGACTCTATATCATGGTTAGGACTATAATTAAAAATTTAGTTTCTGTCACTAGTTTAGATCTCAGATGTTCTCTAATTATATGTGAAAAACAGCAGACTGATAATATAATATTCATTGTTATGAAATTTTGCTAACACACAATTTACTGAAAGCTTCTTCTTTTGAGCCTGAAATACTTAATGTACACTAAGTATAGTAAGGGAATCTATTAGCTGAATGTACATCTTTTTAAGAACAATATCCCAAGTTCAAACATTTTGTTTTGCAAGGAATAAAGTAGAGCTATACAAATGTCAATATTTCCCTACTTAACAGTACACAGAGGAATTAACCAGTCCCTCTAATGCAAAGGGAAAGGCTCAGTGCTATTAGTCGCATTCCCGATGAACATTTGCCCATCCTCATGGAAGTGTGCTAAAACTCAGAGCACCAAACTGAAATTAAAGCAACTGGAGAATAATCTCCATGTTCAAAGAGTTCATTATGTAGGTAAAGATAGAAAACAGATGCAAACAAGTGATAATGGAAGACACATAACGATGCAAAGATAACGAATTGTTTTTTGTTCTAGTTATATAAAGTCCCAAGGGACTAAGAAATAAAGTGGTGAACTGAACTTGTTAAAGAAAACTGTATAAATAATTGGCTCATCTGTATGTGTTTAAACCTTAAATTATGAATTATACTATTTCTAAATATTTAAACATTTAGTGACAGGGCAGATTCATCGTGTCATTACTGAAAGTTACTAGTTTGAGGCACATGGAACTGCTGATTTTTAAGAGTTAAAAATTTTTTTAGAAAGTTTACCTTATGAAGGTTCCAATCATTTGAATGGTGTTTGGTTATCTTTAAAAAAAAATCCCAGTGATAAGAGAAGGAAAACAACTTGTTAACATTTATCAAGAATAAATGTTACATGTAATTTTAGCAACCTACTAGAATTCCTAGGGCTGCCCAGATAGCTCAGTAGACTAAAGTGCCTGCTTAGGCAGGCACAGGGATAGGGTTGAGCCCCTCATCCCTGCATGCAGCTCCATTCCCTCCCTGAGGGCACGCTGAGACTACTGAGACTGGGCATGGTGGCACACACCTGTAATCCCAGCAGTTGGGAGGCTGAAAACAGGAGGATCACTATGAGACTGATTTGTGTAGTGAGACCCTGTAGATCCTGTACTAAATACATAAAAAAGAAGAAGGGTGGGAACAGAATTTCTATCCACATTTTAGATTTATAGTTTTAACAGTACATTACCCAAAAACTTGTTTTTATTACTTCTTTCAGATTAAGATATTTTTCAAACATTTTACCACTAGCAAACTTTAGATTAAAGGTCAAATTTTATAAATAAAGTTCACCCCTGCTCCTGTTAAGGACATGCATCATAGAAGAATAATAGTGTTTACAACACTTTTATTTCCATAGTAACTCACCTGAAGGAGCACGTAGTGCCTTTCAGTCATTACCTAAGTGATGCTTTAAACAAACAACTAGTAGGACAAGAAATTAAAGTAATTGAAATTCTGTGTTTAATGATGAAATGAGGAAATCAAACTCAACAGTTAACAGTCTTTGGCCAAAATACAAACAGATTTTTACAGTTCGGGATAAATTCTAAAAAGGAAATTCTGGAATAAATGTTACAGATGAACATGTTAAACTTATATATTAAAGCTTTTTTGCAATCACTGTATAATTTTTCATTGGAGGACCCAATTTATAAAATGTTTATGAATATAACACTAATGTTAGGCTCCTCTTTTATGTTAGCTGAAAAGGCTTAGAGTCACCCAGTTTTGGATCATCCTCTTTGTCTAACCTAATTTAATTGTTACCCAGAATGTCCTGAGGTTATGAGAAATTAGTTTGTCCTTTTCTCTGGATTTTGTGGTGCAAACCATTTTCAAGCAGACAGCCAATTAGGAAAGATGAAATTCTAGAACCTTTTACTAACCACTGTCATATATATGTTTTAAACTATTTCTGAATGCATGACTTTTATATAATTTAAGATGAAAGTGGTTCACAAATGATTTTATTCCAAGAACATGTGTTAATCACATTTGTATGCAACACCAAACACTATTTAGTTGTATTTAAATATTAGTTGTATAAACTTACATGCAGTTTAGAGGTATCTAATTTCATAGAGTTTTACGGGGTGTCACCTTTAATATTGCTTGCTTAATATTTTAACTGCTGGACTATGATATACAACATGTAGATTATGCACAAATACTCTGAATTTTTTAAATGTTTCATTTGCAATAATTTTAAATTTCATGGAATTAGCAAGACTCTCAAAATTGATGTTTGATTTGAGGATAAACTAGTTTTTATATTCTGCTTTCTTTTCACCTATTTTAGATTCAACAGCAAATGCTGAATTTGTAGATGTTGTTCCTATCGCTTTAGACTCCTCTCAATAAAAGTGAGCACTGCTCTGTCTGTTTGGCCTAAAAAGACCTCTACTTCATACCTTGTAGGACTCTATATTTCATAAAATAATCTGCAGTTTACCATGCTTTTTCCAAGACTGATACATGTTACAAAACTTGTTCAAATATCACCAATATAAAGTTTGATAAGGGAAACATAAATCCTTCACTTATTCTATGTTTTTTTCTTTTCTTTAACAACTTTTCCTCCATTTTATTTATCCCTTAAGGAAATCCTCATGGTCTCCATCCCATGTATTAAATAACTACTGAAACACTGAATTCCATGGTTCACTCAGACTCCTGTGATAAAATTTTTACCCAAACCTCAAAACAGATAGTCATAGTTTTTTTTGTTTGTTTGTTTGTTTGGTTTTTTAAATATAGACTCTCTATGTAGTGTAGGCTGGCCTTGAATTTGCATATGTAGCCCAGGTTGGGTTTGAACTCATGATTATTCTCCTCCTCAGGCTTACAAATGCTGGGATTACAGGGGTGTGCCACCACTCCCCATAGTTGCTTTTAGGCCACAGATGTCATAAAACTGTGGTATACAAAAGTTTCATGTGGTTATTAAGCACATGAAGCATGAATATACTGAATTGAGATGTGTTATGTGTAAATTACATACTATATTTTCAAGACCTAATATGGAAAATGTATTTCTTAGTCATATATTTTGTATTGATTACATATTAAAATTGTATTTTTATATTTTAGCCTATACTATACAATTTAAAATAATTTCACCTATTTCATGTTTACATTATAAAATTTGGCTACTAGAAATTTAAAACAAGTTATATGGCTTATATACTTTTGTTAAACTGCATTGCTCCTAAATTTTCTGTTTCTGAAACTAGAAACAATTTGTTTTTAAATTTATTTTGGCTTCCAATTGCAAGAGAAATTTTGTTTGATAAAACGTTCAAGTGTCTGAACAAGATGAAAAGATGCTAGATCTTAACCTGAAAATTACAAGCACAATTAGCCTTGGACACAAGCAATCTGAAAGGAGTAAGTCAACCACAATCAAAAGATTGAACCAAGCTTTTCTAATAAACAATAGAAAAGGACAAAAACATGGCTCAGTGTGAAGGCCCTGAGTTCAATCCTGTTACTGCATAAAAAAAAGAAAAACAAAGAAGAAGACTGAGTAAAGTTTTTTTAAAACAAAATAAGAGCATTTTAAATTCATTCAGCTTAAATATGTCAGTGTTGGGCCAGGGATGTAGCTCAGCAGCACAGTGGCCTGCCTGGCAAGGGCAAAGATGTGAGTTCAATTCCCAGTATCAAAATATAAATCGAAATAAAAATAAAGACGGAAACTGTTATCTTAAGAAACGTCAGTGTCTATGATGAAAGTACAATGAAATGAAAGAGGCAATAGAGGATTCAACATGGGAAGAACATGGAGATACAGAGAGGTCAATAATGGTAGGTCTGGGATACACCAGGCCTGAAGGGTGAGACAATTTGGATGGAATGTAGGTCGAGCTATGATAATCAATTTACAGGTCCTGGATCTTGGATCTATAGTTATGATGTGGTTCTGCTGCCTTTGAGCAATGGTTTGAAGTGGATGTGATTAATATGGTGAACTCTACCAAATCTGCATGGTCCTGTTACCAGAAGCATCATTTAGTTATCTGCTTGTGGACTTCACTGTCTGCTGAGGTTGAAAAATGCATAGAATTTGCTGAAATCCTAAAGCCTGTAATAGACAAAGTTCGATTTTTACCTTGGTCTTACCTGACTCTAAATCCCTTTGCTACCTTTTGTGTTCTTTCTTCCCTAACCAGGAAGGTTTGGTTCCTGGCATTAAAAAACTGTTTTTGCCTAGTAAAGTGAAATTCAATCTGTTATTTTTAAGTTACTGATCCTTCATGTACAAGAATCTGGGCTCTATATGTTTTATTGTTTATCTGCTGTGGTTTTGGAGATACACACTTTGGGTTGCGCATTTTTAGATGTGTTGTGAATGACTTGAGTGATTTTTATTCTTGGAGAAACTGGATATTTACCTTTGCACAGCAACAGAAGATATTCAGAATAGCAGATATTCAGGAGCCCATAGTTAAGTTTACATTGGTCCAGGGAACATTAATGGTGTCTATGGTTTATAGCAAAATGATTCTGATTGCAGCAGTTGGTGTTGATTGCTCCATGCACCAAATAGATTGTTCCAATCTTGTCTATCTTTTTGCTTTACCCACTTTTTATAGGTCTGAGATTATTTTGATGAGATTGTGTTCTCACTTGTCTTGATTTTAATTGTAAAGGACCAAATTTTCCTTGTCTCTAATTTCAGTGGTCAGCACACAGGTGGTACATTGTCATCTCTTCACAGTGTGGGCACATCTTTAGGCAGTGAGCGTTGGACAAACAGAAAGTGGCTGCCTCCTCTATGCCTCTTACGGCTACCCCTTATGTATGCATGCCATACTTAAAATCTGGTGGAAGACAAGTTAGTATGTGAAATGATGTCTATGTGCACAGGGTCTCATGTGTGAAAATTCCTTCAGAAGGAGCTTAGCTCAGTGGTGAAAACAATGAAAAGATTTCCAGAGGCAATGACATGCAATCTGGAAGTGGGATGGAAAGAGGCAGAAGAGATGAGGGAGTTGGTAGAAGAGAAAAGAGATTCTTAGGAGAATGATGGACACATAAATACATTTTGTTCAGTTTGGAATGTATTTTGAAGGTATACACAGGAGATGGTGTGAGAACAAAATTATTACGTGAAAGGAAGATTAAGGAGAAATGTTGAATCCTTATTGAAAAAATGGTTTTCAAAAGCAATTTATCAAACAATGGATTTCATTGTGAATATCTAAGATGAGTCACTTAGAGTATAAAGTTTAGACTACTTAGGAGTTTATTTAATTAAACAAGAATGTGCTTTAGCCTCATAATATTGCAGACTTCCTAATATTCACATATTAAGTTCATTTTTATTTTATATCCACATCATTGCAATTCTGTGGTCTGCACCACACTCATCAGTAGGGACATTTACCTCTTAATAAATGGGCCTGATTAATAGTGGTTTGAGGCATTATTATTTATTCATCTGTGAAGGTTATAAATTTCCTAATAATACCTTTGCCAGGAGATGTTATGTTTAAATCCCAAATGTTTTATTTTTCAAAGGAGATATAAAACAATATATTTTCCTATTATTTCAATGTTTCATTTCAGCTTTGAAATGAAGAAGTCTAAAATCAATTCTACTTCTCGATTTGATCAGCAAGTTTATAGGTTTGGGATGAGGCAGTAGACCTGTGTAAAGTTTGATTGCCTGAATGTGCAAATCAAAAACCCCTTTTGAAGCCTTAGTCCTTTGCAAATATATTGTGTCCTTCCATTGGTCCACTGGGCTGTCAGCTCCAGGCAATCAAACATCAAAACTTATCAGACACCTTCTGCAGACCCGACTTCTAAGAATCACTGAGTTACATGTGGATTGCAATGCCCCAAGAATGCCATATTAATTATTTATCAAGATTTAAAGTCACAACTGCATCTCAAATCCATTACTGTTGGGGTGAATTTGAAGAGGAGGAATCATATTTGATAGTTATGATTTTTTTAAAAATTAAAATCAGTATGTCATTTAATTGCTAAGGACAAAATTCATCTCTGACATTGTTATGATATTTTGAAGCAAATATGTTCCATTTGGTTCTGGGTTTGATTTAAATCAAGGATTATTTAGTTTTCTGGACGCATCGTTGTGCCCCAGGTGGGCATAGATAGATACCCACCTATCTATGCCCAGGTGGGTGAGTTAGATACTCTCACAGCGAAAGCAGTTTTTCTTGCATTTCTATCCCTTTTGTCACAGATCTTGCTGATTTTGCAGTATGTACTTGTGCTATGTACAAACAGAAATTCCGGTGGTCTTACATTCATGTAATTTTCATTTGTGATCTGACTTGAAAGCTACTAAAATATGAGCCATTCTTTTGCTCTGTGAAGTTGAAGGGAAATGAAGACCTTAGGATTAGAAATGAAGAACAAGGTGAGTAAATTTCCCCCTTGGCCCTGTCCCTTCTTCCATAATAATTTGTTAAGTATTCATTGCGAATCAGATATTGTATTGAACAGAAGGAACGTCAATTTACATATCTTATTGTTTTGTGGAATGAAACCAGATATATCGTCTTAAATCCTTAAGAGCATGCTGAACATGTAGTTAAATAGCAATCGTGAAACTTGATGTAGAGGTAGCACAATTTGCCCTTCATTAAAAAGAAAAAGTATCATAAAGCCGCTGAAAGCGTCAAACCTCCTTTCCCCTCAGTCTCTTGGCAATCACTGTTCCAGGGCCAACATTTGTAGAAACCCGATCTTCCGTTTTTAATCAAAACCTATTCTCACTCTTGAACTAGAGGAACAAGTTGGAAAGATGGGGGAGGGAGAGGGAAGGAGAGCCGGAGAGATGGGGGAGAGGGAGGGAAGGAAGAGAGAGAAAGAGAAAAAGGGAGCGGGGAGGGAGAGAGAGAGAGAGAGAGAGAGAGAGAGAGAGAGAGAGAGCAGGGCAGAAGGCGGGAATGGCAGGGGTGAGCGAGACGCGCTGCCCTTTGCCCTTCGCGACCGCGATTTCGCGGTTCCTGCTCCTCGGTCGGCGGTCTGCGCCCCCGCGCCTCCCGCGCCTCCCGCGCCTCCCGCGGGTTCTGCCGTCGGCTCCGCCCCCTAGCGTCGGCGCCCCGCAGCCCGCGCCCGGCTCCTATCGCTTTAAATGACAGCTGTGGCTCGGGTCCCAGTCCCGGGCCTGACGTCAGTGCCGCCTCCCGGGTGCGAGGTGTAGCCGCGCCTCCGTCCGCGCTCGGGGCTGCAGCCGCTCCGCGCCCCTCCTCCGCCCTCCCCGCCGGGAGCCGAGCCGCAGCCCGAGCCGCTCGCTCGCCCTCAAGTCTCTCACACTTCCCGCCGTCGCTCCTCCTCGCACCTCCAGCGCCGCGGCCGCGGCTCGCGGAACTCCTCTCCGGCGCGCCGTCCGCGAATGGAGCTCGGGCGTCGCTGCCGCCGCCCCGGGCCGTGAGCCGGCCGCCCGCCAGAGCGCAGGGGCTCCGAGCGTGCGCTGGGCGCCGGGCGCCACACCGTGCCGCTCCGCCGGGCACCCGGTCGGCAGCGCGGGGCAGCATGGCTCTGAAGGACACGGGCAGCGGCGGCAGTGCCATCCTGCCCATCAGCGAGATGGTCTCGTCGTCCAGCTCGCCCGGCGCTCCGGCAGCCGCCGGCCCGGGCCCCGGGGCGCCCTCGCCCTTCCCCGAGGTGGTGGAGCTGAACGTGGGCGGCCAGGTCTATGTGACCAAGCACTCGACGCTGCTCAGCGTCCCGGACAGCACGCTGGCCCACATGTTCGCTCCCGCTAGTCCTCGGGGCGGCGCCCGGCGCCGGGGCGAGCTGCCCAGGGACAGCCGCGCGCGCTTCTTCATCGACCGGGACGGCTTCCTCTTCAGGTACGTGCTGGATTACCTTCGGGACAAGCAGCTGGCGCTGCCCGAGCACTTCCCGGAGAAGGAGCGGCTGCTGCGCGAAGCCGAGTACTTCCAGCTCACCGACCTAGTCAAGCTGCTGTCGCCCAAGGTCACCAAGCAGAACTCGCTCAACGACGAGGGCTGCCAGAGCGACCTGGAGGACAACGTTTCTCAGGGCAGCAGCGACGCGCTGCTGCTGCGCGGGGCGGCGGCTGCCGCGCCCTCGGGCCCCGGAGTGCAAGGTGGCGGCAGCGGCCCCGGCGCGCCGGACAGGCGCTCGGGCTTCCTCACCCTGGGCTACCGCGGCTCCTACACCACCGTGCGGGACAACCAGGCGGACGCCAAGTTCCGGCGCGTGGCGCGCATCATGGTGTGTGGGCGCATCTCGTTGGCCAAGGAGGTCTTCGGGGACACGCTCAACGAGAGTCGCGACCCTGACCGGCAGCCCGAGAAGTACACTTCCCGCTTCTACCTCAAGTTTACCTACTTGGAGCAGGCGTTCGATCGCCTGTCGGAGTCCGGCTTCCACATGGTGGCGTGTAACTCCTCCGGTACTGCCGCCTTCGTTAACCAGTACCGCGATGACAAGATCTGGAGCAGCTACACGGAATACATCTTCTTCCGTAAGTTCGCAACCGGGGCACCTCCTAGCGGCGGCTCAGAGCCCGGCTGCAGCTCTGACACGGGTGTCCGCGGCGGGAAAGTCCCGGAGGGAGCTAAGCGCTCCTGGTAGCAAGTTTCCTGCAGTCTCTCTCATGCCTTAGACGCCAGTCTCAAGTTTTCCACTTCCGACCTCAATTTCTACTCCCGCTTTCTTAAACTCAGCAGTACCCGGTCTCCATACGGTCCTCTTCCTTAACTTTATTGATCTCACTTTCTTGGGCCTGCTGTTTCCCCTCGAGGGTAAAGGGCAGCGAGGAATTGATTCTAAGAACCGCATGCAGAAGCCCAAGCCCTCCTCCTCCGGTCCGCAGCCAGAGGACCCCTGGGGGTCAGTTTCTATGGCTGTTAGTGGCTGTAGGGGCCCTAGTGACATCTAGGTATTGCCACGCACCTCCTATCACCTCTCCTGTAGGTTGCGCCCCGTGCAGCAGCGCCAATTGCGGGTGTTTTTGAAAGGGATGAAATGGAAAAAGTGGCAACAGCCTCTAGAACCCCTAGGGGAAGGCAGGGCATGAAAGTGGCTGCTGAAAATGGGCCTTCGCTAACGAATAGAAACTCAGACTTTTCCCGGGCATTTAGCTTTGTTTTCTCCAGTGCAACTGCCCAACGTGTTGGAGGGGGATGGGAGAAACTGGAGAGTTTGGATTTAAAGCTCGGGATTAGAAGGGGAGCGTGGTGTGTGTGTGTGTGTGTGTGTGTGTGTGTGTGTGTGTTCCAGAGCTCTAGTGATTATGGTATTTCTTTTCTGCGCACCTCTAGCTCAATGAAAGTTAACTCTACTTTTCCAAGGTGAATAACTGCAGTGATTTTATGAAATGAGAGAATGAGGGAGAGGATACTTTGGAAAGCATTTGACATGATGTTTTTTTTATAGTGTGCCGCAGGGAAGGTTCTCCATGGAGTTCCGGAGCACCACCCAAAATCATCTATAAGAGTACAGGACTGTGGGTGGGTGGGGGGTGAGGCGCGCCCAGTTTTCAGTGACAAACACAATGTAAAGGGGACAACCATTAAAAGGCTATTTGGGCAAATGAAAAGCCAGCTGGAATAACAGCAGGACTGTTACTTGGCAAACACTTTTTTTTTTTTTTTTTGTTGGAATTGGGATTCTACTCAGGCCCTCCTGCTCTGAGGTTCAGGCTAGCCTTCAACCCACTTTGTATCCCAGACAGTCCTTTTTCTTTTTCTTTTTCTTTTCTTTCTTTCTTTTTTTTTTTTTTTTTTTTTGGCAAGACACAAGAAACTAAAACTTGCCTACAGTGTTAGGGAGGATAGCCCTGAAAGCCTGTAGTGGAAACAGACCAGTTTTAACTGTGTTTCTTTATTTTAGTAATTGCTCACTATTGGGGGACTGAACGATTGTTTTTAAAAATATATTCCAGTCTTTATTTATTTATTTATTTATTTATTTTTTCCGGAACCGGGGATTGAACTCAGACCCTTGCGTGTGCAAGGCAAGCACTTATTGTATTGAGCCGTCTCCCAGGCCCCTGAACGATAGTTTACACTTTATTTTGACTGGAAAAGAGGAAGCTATCTCTCCTTGTACAGGTGCAAGCTCCACTGCGATGTGGCTCTGTGTCTGTGTATTTTGGTAACCTTGAGGTAGGTATTGGATTTACTGATCCAACAGTGAAGCGAATGTGTCCACTGAGGAGCTAGATAAAAATCTAAGTGTCTTAAACATATCAAAGAACATCAGTAAAATCAGCTGTCAGAAAAGCCACATAGGGGAATGCAATATTGGTCACATAAATTGGCCTTTTCTTAACATATAATAAATAATTGAAATTATTTAATGTACTCTTCTTACCTTGTATTGCTTATGAAGGGATCTTTGCCAATAATTTTTTAGAATTTAAACTTTTACTTCATTAAAGACATATTTGCAAGCATTCCAAAAGGTTATGTGAAATGAACTTCTACTTTTCTTGTAGTTAGTGGTTTCTGATAGGAAAGAGAAATGTTTTACACTGTAAGGGAAGATGGATGCTTTACAACTAAGTCTCTTAAAGTTTGGAAATCTTTCATGACAATCTGTTTTCCTTAGAAATATGCACTTTAAGAAGTTCGTTACTTTGATGAAGAGATAATATAGAGTAACCACCTGTGGAGTTCTCTGTTTTCTAGTGAACTCTGAGATGTGTTTTTAATAGTTCCAGAAATCTAAAGAAAGAACCTATAACATTCTTCCTTTGCTGTCTAAACTTCGGGGCAAAGCATACGGTTCTGGATTAAATATTGTTTTCTTGAAGTGGTAATCCAGTCTTTTATAAGCTAAGTGTAAGTGTCACTTCTTATTTTGGATATAAAATTTTTCTTGAATACCAGCATACATATGGGCATATTGTGTATCATACCAGTTGAACTATAGTTTCACAAATTATTCCAAATGGGATTCCTTTTATTATCTGATGAATGCAAAAGTAAATTTATATTACTTCCTGCTTGTTCAATTTAGGTATTGGCAAAATATATGCATTTTGCCTGACAGTTCTCTGTTTGAAAAGATTATTAGTGATATCCAAAAAAGAAAAATTACAGATAACCCTGATTTTGATTTTATATTGCAAATTTAGAGAAGAGCCTTAGTATCTTTTATTCCTTTTATGCCACAGGTCTTTCAACAAGTAATTATTTGCTATATAACAATTTATTGTATAATACATGTATCTAGCAAGGCATGGTGGTGCACACCTGTATTCCCAGCACCTGGAAGGCTGAGGCAGAGGATCACCAAGAGTTTGAGATGGCCTAGGCTATGTACTTAGTGAGTTCATGGACAGTCTGGACTACTTTGTGAGCCCTTGTCTAAAAAAAAAAAGTACCTGTCATTTTAACATCTTTTAAAATTCAAGTTACATGTCAATGTAGTGGTTTGTGATTGATTTTCTGTAAAATACCAGAATTGTAGTTTTGAATAGAATTGTACATTTGAATTTCAGTTTTAGTATTCCCTGCTCTTCAATTTCTACAATAGAAAAGATAGGCAAATGCTTCAGGACAAATGGAATCCCAGAAACTGATCATGATCAAATGTGTGATTTTCATCAATTATTTACTTATTCTGCATTTTAGTTTCCTCACCTGTATAGTGGGGGTTTTTATAGTACCAATTTAATGGAGCTTACTAATTCATGTAAAGTGCTTGGAGCATAAGAGAGGCTAGGTCAGTATTACCTATTATCATTGCGAGTAAGAGTCTACAGGCTTTTATTATTCTTGTTAACATTATGTTTCTGTTGTTTTATAGGAATATAGTTAATTTGACTGTATAGTTTATTAGATAATTACTTTTCAACTAAACAGTAGCACACTAAAGTTGTTAAGAAGTTTGAAATAACTTCTAGAATAAGTTCTTTTGTGAAACATCAACTTTTTAGATTAAGTCACTGAAGCTTAATCCATTCTACTGAGATCTACTCCATCAGAGCCCATTCTGATTTGGGCCAAGAAACATTTTATCCTTCCCCACTAGGACTTGAGACTTTGGCAGTATTTTTTTTAAATATAAATACCAAGCTGGATTCATAGGTTCTTAAGTGCTTGCATCTGAGTCATTGGGTTCTTATGCTCAAGGTTATGTACAAGTTATTAAACATTAAATATCAGCTTCTTTTGGCTACATGGACACTTTTGTCTGCTCTTATTCTTAACTCATTACTCACCATGTCTTCCAGGATCTCTGCTTTATAATTGTACAATTAAATTTTATGTAACTTTTCTAATTCTGAAGATAGATTGTCTCTTCCTCAAAGAAAAGAGTAGTTTACTGTTTTTCTTTTAATTTGTCTGGTGAACAGTTATGGCTATTTCTAATAATAATAAGAGGGAAAAGCATTTTAAATTGGTACAGTGTAGTGTAGAGCAGATAGTTATATGGTTGGACTGTAATATGTAGATCAGTCATAGTAAACTAGAATTATATATTCCTTTTTTCTTCATAATCAGTGAGTTTATAGGAAAAAATAGTACCGTGTTTTACTTTTCTTTGTAGTATTTGAGGTTTTGAACTCCACATATTGATTGATTTACAAGTGTGTATGGGTACTTACTTGTAATAATGGAGACAATAAAAAATGGCAAACACTGTATGGTGGACCTTGAATTTTTATGTCTGCATGGTAGTATCATAGACTTGCCTTCCCTTGCTCTCCTGTGATGCCTTGTGTGGGGAAACACTTGCGCAAATACGGAATGGCTATAAACCTTATTTAATAGCTCTTTTTCTTGTTTATAGCTTAAGATTCTGATACTTACAATTCATATATGTCTCTGTCCATATATATGGAATTAGTATCTAATTATTAATTTGATGACTTAAATTCTTAGTGGACACTAATTAAAATGTGAAAATAACTATCTACTTGTTCTGTACAATATTAGCTATTTACTCAGAGTTACTATTTTTATTTAATGCTAGCAATAATGTATACCTATTTGAAAGTTCCTAACAGAGTAAACTTTAAGTGTTCTGAACACACACACACACACACACACAACAGACAAACACACACACACACACACACACACGTAAATACATGTAGCTCTTTTGAAAATAAAAGTAACATGTGCAATTTTAGGACTTTTATTAAATGCAAAATTTTACGTAAATCACCAGTAATTCGTAATAAAATCTAGACTCATGTTTTCAGTCTTCAATATACATGTAGATGAAAAAAATTTTGAAAAGTTATGGTCATATTATATAGTTTCTATACTTGTTTTTGATTTGCCTTATACATTTAATGCATTTAATATTTTTTCCATGACTTAAAAACTTTGTTAAATTGTAGATAGTGAAACTACAATTATTATCTCTTTACCACAAGCTGTAATATAAGTCATTTCTCCTGAAGACTTAGGGAAAAATCAGTGTTTCTCAAAATGCAATAAAATGAAAATACGTGCTTCATTGCAATCGCTGTTTTATATACGTTATTTATAGCTGATAACATTTGACATTAGTTTAAGAGGGCAGGTAATGTACTCAGTCGTGGAGTTACTAGGGGTTGAACTGTAATTTGAGTATCTGTCTTTCTCCAAAGCTTTTATCTTAAAACACTTAAAATAATTCCTGTTTCACAAAGTAAATTTAACAAATGTAGTTTAGCATTCTTGATTACTTAAGGATTTACAAGTTAAAAAATGTATCCATTGTTAATAAAGCTAGTATTTGTAGTAAGTCTAATGTCAAGTTTTCATAAAAATACACTACATGTGTTTTATGTCTTTTACTTACTAAAAGGATTTTTTTCTTTATTAACTAAGGCTAACATGTTCATGAATATTCTTAAAGCATGTAAATAATTTGATTCTATTCAATATGTTTTTGGGGGGAACAAATAATACCTAAAAGTTGGATAAACCAGTAAATTTAATAAACTGACTTAAATAGTGCTAAGGTCGCAAATTCATCTTTTACTTTTGTAAACAGAACACATTTTCTGTGTTGTTTTCTTAGAAGGTGGCAAACTAAAGAGGATATTTTAGATTAAATCAATTTTGTTAGTAACATATGGTTGTCTTATAGTTCTCAATATTGACTAGCAGCATTAAATAGTATGTTTAGTCTAATGAGGTTTAGGAAGCATCAAACTCCTACTGAGTACTGAGATTGGCTTTCAATAGTTTTGTGGCTGTAAAATACAATGGAGGTCTCTATGAATAACTGGGAAAACTTAGAAAGTAGCATTTCAGGTAACCTGAACATGGAATTTAGTTACCTATAAAATTGCAAGGCCTCTTTTGGATGGACTTTAGGATATTTTTGTCACTTAGCAGCTAGATGCCTGCAAGCTGCTGTGGGGGCTTTTCCTCATCTGGTGGGGACAGTCTGTCAACCAGCAGCTTTGGGAGGATTTATCCATTTAGTAGAATGGCTTAATTTATATCTCACAGGCCGTTTACCTGCTTTATAAGTGTAAGTTTAATGAGGAAGCTCCTGCTGCGGATCCAAATGAGATATCCTGTACTTCCATACATTTCTCGTAACTAGTGTCTGTTAATCATATAAGTTTTGTTTTGTTTTATTTTGTTTAGCAGGTGTTGGGGATCTAACTCAGGGGCTTTTGCAAGCTAAGGCAGTTCTTAGTCACTGAGCTATTACTTTAGTCTTTGAACAAGTTTCCAATTAATATACAAATGCACCTGAATTTGGATTTTGGAAAATAAAACAAGCCATTATATGATTTTTATCATTTATAAATTTATTTTCTGACTTATTAGTTTCTTACTATATGTACAGTATCATAGTCCTATAATTCTGAATGAACTTGGTTGTTGCATCCTCTTCCATGCAGGTTCTGTACTTTTTTATTGTACCTCAGTTATAGATCCCTCATTGATTTTCCCACATAGGCAATTATCTGCTTCTGTGTCATTCTTCAACACTAGCTCTCACTCCTCCTTGCAAATTGATATCAAGATTCAATTTTGTGTTCTCAGCCTTGAGTGAGGCTAACACCAATTTAGCAATTTGATAAACACTCTAATCTAGAGACACTAGAGATTCCATTAAGACAGTTACTGAATGAGAAGCTCAGTTCCACTTCAAAGTGCAATTACTGAGCACCCACTAAGCTACAGCTCATGCAGCTCATACGCATCCAGACAGCACAGTGACCTGACATTTAGGTTGGTCATAACAGGCTTCATGTAACTGTGACCTGCGCTATGGAAGGGTCATTTTTTAATTTCAGCAAGAGGTAGGAGTTAAAGAATTGTGTAAGTAAAGTTATTAGATTCATAAACATATACTCATAGACACATACTTCTGTATACTTAAATTATTGGTGGAATAGAATGCTGGGATCATAAATCAGCTCATTTGATTTATGTAGTGGATAAAAATGTTGGGCAAGTGCACAGTGTCCCAGCTCTGTCCATCACTAAAATGGTGCATACTTAGCTCTTAAAAGAACTTGGGACAAAGAAGGACTATTGTCTCCAGATGTGGTCAGGCCTCCTTAAGGCAGAAATTAAGTTCAGATAGTATCTGCCTACACTAATAGGTATTTGCTAAATTAATAATCCAGTTAATTCTATATTGAAATATTGAATCATTTTTAAAAGACATATTAAAAGAGTTCACAGATATCACTGCTTAATGATTAATAATACAATGTCAGTTTTACTTGTACTTGGTGACCTTCCATTGTTGTAATTAACAAAAATTAATCAACTCTGCTGGCACCAACAATACACATTTTTGTGCTGTCTAGAAGGATGCATGTTATTTTGATGCTAATTCACTAAACTAATGCCATGTTTGTTCTGCTATTAGCTAAGGGTGTTATAGCTAATATATTATAACCACTGTCACTAAACCTTATTTCCACAGAAAAAAGTCAAATATAACAAAGAAGAAAATAAATATAGTGTTGGTTCCATGTCACCAGCATAGTGAGTGATTTAACTATTCCCTTGTGATATTTTCATTTTATTCACCAGTTATACCATGAGATTTACAATAAGTTATTCTTTTTCATCACTTTGTAGGTTAAGCATATTTTAAAATTTTTGGCACAGGTGTGTATTGCTCCTTGTCTTATTGCTGATAAAAAATACTAGGCACCCACAAGAAGAGAGGTTTATTTGACTGATGATTTAAGACTTTTCAGTCCACGATCAACACGTGCTAAGGCAGGAAGATCCGTGGGAAAGTGTGTGTTGGAACCAGTTGCTAACTTCATAGCAGCTGAGAGGCAGAGAACATGGGCAGACTACCAACAAGAGATCTATATGTTTTCCAATGCCCACCCCAGTGGCCCACATCATCCAACACCAAGACACCCTTCTAACAGCACATTCAGCTAGGAGCACGAGTGGATTAATGTATAGTGCTGCCCTGCAACCTAGACATCACTACAGGAGTCTCTTTGTTCAGTTCAACTGGCAGTTACCACCAGCTGACCCAGTGTAGAGTAGGGACAGCACTATGGTCTGTTGAAGGAACTGTGTCAGAATCTCTGGAGCCTAAGAAGCAAATCCTTAAGCACTATTGAATGATTTAATGATTTTTAGTCAATTTCCTCAAATGTTTCTGTCTCTAACTTTGAGACTGTGGGAAAATATTTTGCTCTTCCTCATGAAGGGAAAGGGGAACAGTAATATCCTCTTATAGAATTTTTAGGATTAGGTGAAGTTGTCCTTATAACAACAGTATTTGTCACAGTTGAAGTGCTCAATAAGCATTACCTATTGTCACTTACTAATTAAGGGACTCAAAATGCATAGCAAATCTTTTTTCTCTACATTAATAATCCTCAGTAACAGATTTCTTTTTCTGTATGAGGACACTGAAAACATTAACTATGCAACCCTTAAAAGTTACTGGGGAGATAGCTCAGTGGTCTAAACACCTGCCTGGCAAGTGCAAGGACCCATGATACCCAGTACTGCATGCCAAGCTGAGGAGGCTCAAGCAGGAGGATCACTATGAGTCTGAGCTGTGTAGTGAGACCCTGTACCAAATAAATACATAAGTAAATAAAAAAGGTACTGTCATTAAGATTTTACTTCATACAGTTACAGTCTTGGTAAGTCTAACATGAATAGTAAACATTGCAAATATTTTAAAACAACTTTAGTCTAATAGGTACCATATTGCTTGGGGGAAACATTCTTCCCAGTCTACTACTGATACAGGCCAATTCTGATGCAATAAGAATATTATAATTCAATGGAAATTATCTCACAGTATGGGGTATACTTGGACACAACACCTCTTACTCATATTTTTTATTTATATTTCTTGTAAAAGCTTTTAGCTCTGATAGCAGCAGTTTTATGCAAAAGAACTACTTTCTATGAAGCCATGTGGGCTTACTCATTGCCCAGAATGTGGGCATTTGGCCAATATTTCAAGCTATGTTGTGAATTTAAATACATATCTTTGCAATTTTAGGAAAACTGTTGGCTGTCAACTCAATCAGCTCCTATTGAAACTGTTCTGACACATTTTTGAATGTAAGTTTTCAAGTTGCTGAAATGCATGTATTTGAAGAAAGCAGGGAGATGCTGGCAGCCATTCAGAGGTAATTCGCCATGATTCCGACCTTTTTTCTTTGGATGGTGAAGGCTGCATCTAGCAAGTTTCTTTGCAGGTGGACGATAAGATTCATGTGTATAATTCTAAAGTGACTTTCACTTTTGATAAGAAAAGTTGCTAGGGCTGCAATTTTTTCATGAGAGGTGGGAGAAAGCAAATTTAGCTATGAAATATTGGTGTCATCTATATGGTGGTTTTGGGAATGAGTTCTTTTGAGGTTATCCCAACGTAGAATTTATAAAAGAGAGATTTCACAAACAAATGCTTTGGCTACAGCATTTCAACAGTATGTAAATTAGTTTTATTTTGTGCTATTTTATTTTTCTACATTAGTTTTCATGTAGAAGAGTAGAAATTGATTTTCTTTTTGATCTTTCCTTCACAGAATATCATATATGATCATTGTCATGTCATTTGCACTGAATATTTGTCCTTGTTTGAGTGTGTCAAACTGTTATTTTTAATAGAGAACTATTGAGTATATTAACAAAATATTTATTAAAGATGAAATCTTTTCATATATTACCTCATTCAATGACCTTCAAAAATTCAGGAATATAAAAACTTCTAAACTTAGAGAAATTCAGGTTAGATTACTTTTAAATTTCTATGAAGCATAATTCATGTGGGAACGATTGGCAATGTTTTTAGATAAATTATATGTTAAAGAGATACAGCAAAGCACTAACATACTCTTCACTGGTCTGGACCTTAGAAGACGTATCTTATTTGGATGTGATGTCCTTATAGAAGTAATGAAGTCCAATAAGATCATCAGAGTAGTCTGTAATACAGAGTGACTGATTACCTTTCATAAAGGGAAAATGTAGAGGTAGAAGTGGAGACACACACGTGCACACACACACACACACACACACACACACACACACATATACATGAGGGAAGAGGTGGAAATTATACACTTACCATAAGATGCCAAAACTTGACAACAAATCTTCAGATGCTAGGACAGAAGTTTGGGTCAGATTTCCCTTCAGGAGAAAACAACCTTGCTGATTCTTACTCTCAGATTACAGCATTCAGAATCGTGAGTGGATAAGTTTTTCATGTTTAAAGCACTTATTTAGAATGTTTTGTTATGGCAGCCCAGGTAATCAACCAGAGCACTTTCAAAAAAGTCTAATAATGCCTGGAGAGGCAGTAGTTTCAAATTTCCTATATATTTTGAGGTCATGAGCTAGTTTAAGCTGAAAAGAATTTATTAAGTGTAATTAATAGATTGGTTGAAAGTCTGGGGAGATAGCTCCGTAGAATAAGTTCTTGCCTGGCAAGTTCAAGGGCCTAAACTCAATCCCCAGTTCTTGACAAAAAAAAAAAAAAAGATTGGTTGGGAGGGCTGACTTTCCAGGAATGAACTCCAGCATATCACATGGAAAGCCTGCCTGGGAAGTGCTGCTTTACAAGGTTTTGGGAGCTCAAAATCAAGACCTGCCAGATGCCATCTCAGATTTCCAAAATTTCAGCTACAGCAACAACATCATCAATACATGCGCACATATAACATGAACCTGTTGTCCTTTGTGCAAATGAATCTTTTCTAAACTTCTCCTGGAGGGGAGACCCGCTACCTCCATCTTTAGTCCATGTACAGTGTGACATTTTATGTAGGCTGTGATTACTTGTGGAAAGGTCATTTAATGAATTATGTTAATACAGTTATTTGCTCCCAGTGCATTCAACAAACAATGCTAGATGACTTCAGTCAAAGCTTTTGTTTAGAGAATGGAGAGTGGGAACATACAGAGGCAGAGATCTATGGCAGATCCTATTACACAGACCCAGCAAAAAAATAATTTTACTGGTAATAGAACAAAACTGGGGGCTCCAGTGTTCATCAGCTAAAATGTTCCTTGCCTATTGCCCCTTCTGGTCCCTTTATTTGCTTTCTGGGATTTTGTTCCTGTTAACTTTCCCCTGAGTCCACTTTTGAGGCACATTTTTTAGTATACTCTCCTTGTAGCTGCACCAATTTTTAAACACCCTTCCTATCTTTGTGGATAGTTAATTGCTTTAATGGTTAAGTAGCACAGGCTATTCATGGCCAGTCTTGCATTTTCTTTGGCAAAATAATTCTTTCAGCATTATTGTGCAATCCTGGTTAAGTTCATGCATGAATTAGCAGAATCTCAGTAACATTTTAGGGCTGAAGATTACTTTATGACCTCTGTGAAACATTTTTCACTCTCTTTTCTTAATTGAATGGCTTAAGAGGAAGATGCCAGCTTTGTCAGCAGGGCAGTGGCCTTTGGATGAAAGAGCACCACTCATGGTCCTTGCTTAGGTTGCAGTTTGCTTAGATTTTTGTTGTTGCCAGCATTGTGCTATTTTTTTAATGATACTGTGTAAATTTTAAACATCATAAATGTAAGACAGGTTGATTTAAAAGTCTTATATACTTCTAGACTGAATAATGATCAAGGTACTACTTTATCATTTTTCCTGAAGAATTTTAAGTCAAACAGAGTATTAAGTCACCCCAACATTCTTTAAAAATTAAAATGGAGGAGAGCTGCATGGAGAGAGCCGCACCTGGCACCTCGATTTCTCTGCCAGCATGTCACACTTGCAGATTAAACTCCTGTGTAAGAATATCGGGAAGCAGAACCTCAGGCTTCGGCAGCAGAACCTAAGGCTGCTGGGAGCTTCAAATGTGAGCCTGTCAGAAATTTAAGATGGCGTTGTGCCTGAAGAACCAACAAGAGTTAAAAAAGTTAAAACATCCCTAAAACATTCTACAAATGGGGGCTTGTCCGAAGCTGAGAATGGAGATGTGGCTGAAGAAACAGGGCAGCTTGGGAAAGTTACAAAGTCTGCAGAACTTTTTGTGATTGCCAGCTTGTCAGAAGCTCACAACAGAAATGAGCCTGATGAAATAGGGAATGTCAGAAAAGTTCAGAAAACCTCTGAAATATTCCGTGAATGGGAGCTTGACAGAAACTCAAAACAGAGATGAGCATGAAGGAACAGTGGAAAATGTCAAAGTTCAAAAGTCCCTCCCAGAAACCCGCCATATTGCCAAGGGAGAAGCTGCAATGCAGTCTCCCAACTCAGAATCAGAAAAGAAAAAGAAAAAGAAAAAGAAAAAGAAAAAGAAAAAGAAAAAGAAAAAGAAAAGAAAAATAGTGAGTGATGCTGGGCCTGATATAAAAAAAAGCAAGAAGTGAAAAAAGCACCAACACTGCTGGACAAACAAAAGATGGTGTGGGGAAGTTAGATGGTGAAGAAGGTGACAGCAAGGTGCCCAGCCTGCCCCTGGGACTGACAGCTTTTGAGGATACCTCTTTTGCTTCTCCAACTGATCTTGTCAGTGAAAACACTCTGTGAGCAATAAAAGGAATGGGTTTCGCAAACATGCCTGGAATGCAGCATAAAAGAATTAGACCACTTCTGGAAAGCAGGGATCTCTTAGAGTTGCAAAACCAGGCAGGGGCAAAACCCTTGCATCGCTCATCCCTGCAATTGAACTCATTGTTAAGGTAAAGTTCCTACTCAGGAATGGAACAGGGGCCCTTATTCTGTTCCCTACTAGAGAACTGGCCATGCAGACATTTGGTGTTCTTAAGGACCTGATCACTCACCACACTCACACATACAGCTTGATCATGGGCTGGAGTAACAGGTCTGCGGAGGCACAGAACCTTGCTAATGGGGTCAGCAGCATCGTGGCCAGCCCAGGCCACCTCCTGGACCACATGCAAAATACCCCAGGGTTTATGTGTAAAAATCTACAATGTCTGGTTATTGATGAGGCAGATCGTATCTTGGATGTTGGATTTGAAGAATTAAAGCAAATTATTAAACTACTGCCAATACACAGACAGACCATGCTCTTTTCTGCCATCTAATTAGAAAAGTTGAAGAACTGGCAAGGATTTCTTTAAAAAAGGAGCCTTGTATGTTGGTGTGGATGATGACAAAACTAATGCCACTGTGGATGGTCTTGAGCAGGGTTATGTGGTTTGTCCCTCTGAAAAGAGATTCCTTCTTCTCTTTACATTCCTTAAGAAGAACTGAAAGAAGAAACTCATGGTCTTCTTTTCATTGTGCATGTCTGTGAAATACCATTATGAGTTGCTGAGCTACATTGACTTGCCTGTTTTGGCTGTTCATGGGAAGCAGAAGCAAAGTAAGCGTCCAACAACATCCTTCCAGTTGTGCAATGCAGAGTCAGGGATACTGCTATGTACGGATGTGGCAGTGAGAGGGCTTGATATTCCTGAAGTCGACTGGATCATTCAGAACACCCCTCCAGATGACCCAAGGAACATATTCATTGTGTGGGTAGAACCGCCAGAAGCCTGAACAGAGGAGGGCACGCCTCGCTCATTCTGCACCCAGAAGAATTGGGTTTCCTTAAAGCAGTCCGAGGTTCCACTAAGTGGATTTGACTTTTCCTGGTCTAAAATTTCTGACATTCAGTCTCAGCTTGAAAAATTGATTGAAAAGAACTACTTTCTTTATAAATCAGCCCAGGAAGCATACGAGCATATGACTCCCACTCTCTGAAGCAGATCTTTGATGTTAATAATCTAAATTTGCCCCAGGTTTCTCTGTCACTTGGTTTCAAGACGCCTCCTTTTGTGGATCTCAGTGTGAACAGCAGTGAAGGCAGGCACAGAAAGAGAGGAGGCGGCTGCAGATTCAGCTATCAGAAAAGCAAGAAAGTTGAAAAGTCTAAAATCTTTAAACACATTAGCAGGAAATCATCAGACAGCAGACAGTTCTCTCACTGAAGACAAATTCCTTCAATCTAGAGTAACCATCTTAAAATGAACTTTTTCCTTTACAAAGAAAAAATAAAATAAAATTAAGTTAAAATTAAAATGGATATTTTCTTATATAATTATGCAATTTTTAACCCTAGGAAAATGTCATAATTTCTTAATAACATCTGATACAGAATTTATAATGATATTTGCAAGATTGTCTCATAAGTTAATTAATTATTTTTTTGAGACATGGTAGTTTAGGCCTTCAGGCTGGTCTTCAACTCACGGTGTGCTCCAGGCTGGCCTCACAATCATAGCAGTCCTCCCGACTCAGCCTCCCAAAGGCTGTGATTATAGGTGTACCCCATCATGCCTTGCAGAAGTATTCTTTATAGCTGTTTCTTTTGAAATTCAGGTTTAGAGATTGTATTTTTATGTCTCTTTTCTCACTCTGAATAGGACAGTCCTTTTTTTGCCTTTGCTCTTTTAAGTTACTTTCACCATTGCTGAGACAAAATACCCAACACAAAAAGTTAATGCAGGAAAGGCTTATTTAGATCACAGTTTGTGGAGGTTCAAGTCTGAAACTGGGTGGTTCCATGGGAGGGTGAAACATGGCAGAGAGAGGGGTAACAGCTCATGGCTGCTGAGGACAGCAAAGCAGAAAAAGAGGCAAACAACCTCTTGCAGCCCCTTTTATCTTGTCCAGACTGCTGGGGTTAGGGTGGTACCAGTACAGTCAGTTGGCAGATTGATCCAGCACTCACCCACCCTTAATCTGAGCACCCTTAATCTTAGCAATGAACCAGGAATCAATCATCAACTCTAGATTTGGCTCCCTTTGATAAAAGTGCATGAGGCTTTGGTGAGACATTTAAACACTCACGCACACTCTCCCTTAATTAAATGTAGTGCTACAACTTGTTTGCAGGAATAGGGTCTTGTTGATCTGATCTGAACATGGCTGGTTGCTTTCTTGTGATACTGTTAAGAATCCTTATTTTGTTCCTATATTTTCTGTAAGTGAACATTAATTCAATCTTGATTAGTGTCAATTTCTATTTCTGTGTTTCTCTCACTCTTCAGTCTCAGTCTCTCTCTCTCTCTCTCTCTCTCTCTCTCTCTCTCTCTCTCTCGTATTTGCAGAGGAATCTGTATATTTCATTTTACATATATAGTCTCACTCTCCCATTTTAAATGATAATTAGGTTAATCAGAAGATGAGTGGTGCCTTCTGATTCTTCTTAATTTCTCATAAGAGACTTATCTAGTAATTTTATCAATGAATACAATTACTTGATACAAATATTAAATAAGAGACTACAAAATTTTGAATCTGTAATTTTATCATGTTTTCCAAATTTACTGGTTCAAATTATATAATGAAGTTTCTCTGAAGAACTACTTAAAATATGTTTCACAGAGGAAAGGCAGGAAAACATAGATAATATTTTCTTTCTTATATTATAGTGCTATTTTTTATAGCAAAAAGATCATATTTAGAAGCTCCTTTCAAAGGAAGCAGGAAATGTAGCCTCCAGCCATCCAGCCTCTGCTCTGAATCAGCTCACCCATCCATCCATAATATCCCAAACATTGTGTGCCTCACTTAAATTTAGCAATAATGCCTGGAAGGTGACAATTTTTGTTAAAATACCTAAAAATGTGTTTCTATTTGTGTACATCACAGTCTGCAAAGACAAGTGCTGGGGATATAGCTTAGTGGCATAAATGCCTGCAACGTCCTGAGTTCCATCCCCATTGCTAGAAAAAAAAAAAGAAAAAAATATCTGCAAAGATAATGTAATATAAACCTTCTTAGAGCATTTTATGTAGTGATCTACATGTAATAGAAATGAGATTGGTAGGGCTAGCCAAATAGCTCAGTGGATTAAAGTGCCTTCTTAGGCAGACAAGGGACCCAAGGTTCGATCCTGGGCCTGCCATGTCAGCCCCGCCCCAGGGGCATGCTGAGATGCCAGTTGAGACTGGCCATAGTGGCGCGCACCTGTAATCCTAGAACTTGGGAGGCTGTAAACAGGAGAATCATTATGAATCCGATCTAGTAATGAGTCCCTGAATATCCTGTTGACCCATCCCTAAAATACAAAAAAATAAAAATAAAAAGAAGAAAGAAAGAAAAAGAAATGAGATTGGTAGTTTCCTTTTCTCGTCTTTTTTAAAATTTTTTTATTCGTTTAGATGAGAAAATAAAATAGTACTGAAACAGTTTCAAAAAGGTTGGTAGGACAGTTACAATAATTAATACATTGCATATTGTTGCCTTCACAGTGGTCATTCACAGGACAAGATGCAGACATGATATCTTGTCTAAACAATAGTAGTACAAACCTTTCTTCACATTGAACTAAGAGAAAGTTGCTATATATCTATCCTAACTATTTTGTGTGTATATATATATATATATATATATATATATATTTTTTTTTTTTTCACTACAAAATGGTCCTTTATTTATATCTCCCTGTTTTGGTTTGTTTTGTCAGAGAGGGGTGTTCCATTGTTGTTAGAGAAGCTGTATTTGGAGAAGTCTTTAAAGGGCCTTTTCATACTTGATGTCTTTTTTTTTTTTTTTAAACAGGGTCTCTCTGTCTAGTTTAGGTTGGTTTTGAATTTACTGTGTAGCTCAGGCTGACCTCAAACTCTTGGCAATTCCCTGCCACAGCCTCCCGAGTACTGGGATTGCAGGCATGTGCCACGATGCCTGGTTGAGAGTGATAGTTTTATAAATCCAGTCACTTTTAGTGTTTTTATCTGTGGATTATCAAAGAGAAAAACATTCAGGAATTAGGATCTCAGTTTAGATAACAAAGGATACTAAAGAATTTTTTTTTTTTTTTTTTTGGCGGAACCAGGGATTGAACTCAGGTCCTTTCGCTTGCCAGACAAGTGCTTATTCCACTGAGCTACCTCCCTGGCCCCTAAAGAAATTTTTATATTATGGTAGTATGTAGTTTCAAAATAGGCTAGAGACTCAAGAATAAATGAATGTCTGCCAAAGTGTTAGACGATTATAGTTGGTTATGCCAAAGTACAGAAGGAGTCAATGAAGAGTTAGAAAAAAGAATCTTTTGGTTTATCTTTTGTTTCTGCCACTCTCTAAATATGGATCTCATGAAAATCACTTCAATTCCTTGAGGTTATATCCCAGTCATCCATCTGAATATAAGAAAGACAATGCAAGTCAGGTTTGTTTAGCATCTCAGTTGACCAGTATTGTGTAAATGGAATCAGTAGGAAACAAACAGCACACATTGGTTTCAGGTAACACAGATGGAGGCAGGTGACTAAGGGACTGCTCCGTGCTTCATAATGTCGGCCACATGCAGGCTTAAGCTTCTACCCCCGCCACTTGCCAGTGAGGAAATGGTACCTCATATTGGAATATAAATTCAAATTACTTAAGTGTAACATATAAAGTAGATAAAGGAAAATTACATACAGCATAATGACTCTACATTATAAAGATCCCATAAAAGTCTAGGAATGGGGACAATTACTATGTGATGTTAAACTCCCCAGAGACATTCACTATTAACCTGAAGCAGATTGTTTGGCCAATTAGGGAATATTATTTCACAGTAGATCTGGTCTTTTCTGTGAAGTCTTACACTGTGTCTGACACTTAGTACTATTTTTTTTTAAATCAAGATAGTGAAGGATGATATATACTAGGAAGGTTTATTTTTTTAATGAAATTAAAACTGTTGTCTCCAGTAATGGTGATCTTTTAGGAATTATATTTACTCTCTGTGCTCAGTAAATCTTCACACTGTCTGGCACCAAACTGTCACTTGGAAAATATTTATCAGTTTAATTAGGAAAGCTGTGTGGTGAGTGATAGAGACATTATGACTGGGTGTGAGGAGGAGGGTGGTGGAATAAACGAAGGCTACATTCACACCCTAATCCTAATTAGTTAATAAATATGTGACATAGGGAAAGTCACTTATTTTAAAACCATCCTCTTTTTTAAAAAAATTACTAGAATAATAGTTTATACTATCATTCTAATACATGGAGAAGAATTGTTTTGAGAATTCAATAATGTGATGACGATAAAGCACAAGGGACACTACTTTATACAAATTGAAATTTCACTAAAGTTGATTATTTTACTTACTACTTGAAAGAACAATGATGACAAAGATGATGAAGCAAATGCTTGAACTAAGTAGAAGACCCAGGAAAGGCTCTAGAGAAAAGCTGGTATTTCAAATTGATATAACTGCAGGTGTCCATGGACGAGGGCTTGAGAGCTTTACTAGGTAGTGCAAACATTTAACAGAGCATTCAAGGAATGGATGATCTGGCTGGATGTCAGGAAAAAGAAAGGATCTGAAAGAAGGGAAAATTGACAAATGCAGGCAGAGGAAAAGTGTAAAGGTACTTAAAATATTCGGCAAATGATTTAAACCAGAAAGTGATGTGAACAAATGTGAATTTGCAGAAAACAGCTGTGGCAGTAGAGTAACATGTGGAACTAGGGAGATTAAATGAGCCACTAGATAGATTGGTGGCTCCTGAGAAGGTTTGGGCAAAAGGCGAGCCAGGGTGCGCTAGCAGCAGTAGGGAGTACGGGCTCACTTTTCATGTTACATAGGAAACATAATCAAAAGAGCCTGGGAGGGAAGAAGTAAAGGAGCAGGCAGCTGGCCTATGCTTCATTCACTAACTTTTCCAGAGAAGAAAGAAGGAAAAAAAAAGGGACAGATCACCTGGCCTAATCTCCTTGTCAGCCTGCTAGCCAAGTAAAAGCTGAATCGTATTTGCAGTATAGAGCGGCTTTATATTACGAAATCCTTTTCTAGATGAGTCTGGCTGAAGAATGACTTACAGTACATAGCTCTAGAGGATTGCGTAAGTCATGGCTCCTTGGCATATACAATGTAAACTATTCATGTTTCTGGGTATAAAAATGTAGAAGTTTAAAAACTTACATGCTTAGATCTGTGTGAATAGCCTCATAAAACTTGTGATGAAATCTCATGAATTCCTCACTGATCATTCTGAGTCAGAGAATGCATATCTCATGTAGTATGGAAGGAACTGGAGAGTTATATGGTATGTTCCAGACTTTTCTTCTTTCATCCATGCCTTCAGTCTTGGTATTAATAAAACTTGGTACTCTGACTTCTGAGTTTTGAGAGTCTGATTCAAATTCCTTTGTCTTAGCTCAGAATTTGTGACTGGCTAGATGTGGCAAATGTGGGAAAGAAGTCTCTAGAGCCACTGCAGAGTTTGGAATGGTCTTACTTTCTGTGCGTAGGGATATACAGGATGAATGAGGATCTGCCTTTTCCTAAGAAGAAGATAATAAGGTCAGTTTTAGACTTGTTAATGTTGAGATATCTGTGTAGATTTCAGATAGGAATATCATGTTATACACGTTGGTACTTGGGATCTAACTTAAACCTCATGCTTGCCAGGCAGGTACTATGCCACTGAACTGTATCCTGTGCCAATGTACACTTTCTGCAGGTTAGATAAATTATCAGTGAGTTTAGAGAGCGGGGAAAAAGATGAGTGTTGAGGAAATACATAAAGAAGAGCCTGGACAAAATGATACTAAGAAAAACCGGTCACACATTAAAGTATCGGAGGAGAGGAGGCATTGTGAAATGTATTTGTGTGTGTGTGTGTGTGTGTGTGTGTGTGTGCACGCACACACACAGAAGTATATCTTTAATAGTGTAAATGGTGCAAAGCATCAACCATAGATTAGATGAAAATACCAATTGGACTTACCAATTAGTAGCTTGTTAGTGACTTTAGAGATAATTAAAGAAAATTACAAATTTGTAGAGGTAATAAACTGCATAACTGGGAGATAGTCTCTGGAGTGGATACTGAAGTAGAGAGGATGGATAATTGGATTGATCCCTTTGTGGATTCTTAGTTAAGATTTTATGAAGAACACATCAAAGCTAGTTAAAGATGCCAGTAAACATGGTTTATGTGATTATAGTAGCAAGTTATTTTTAGGATGCGTAAAGAAATCAATAAAGCCATGATAGTGATGAGGAATTCATAGTAGTATCGCCTTGGATGCTAGGGAAACTGGAATATCTGTTCCTTACCGAAATCAAGTCCCTGGGGTATGGTGCCTGGGAAAATTCTTCTCTCAGGTGCTTTCCGGATGAAAGTTTAAGAATATTTCTCACATATGCAAGCGGGTTCTTATAAAACTGTGATCTTGCTAAACTGTTAAATGAAAGGACAGAGGTCTATATATATA
>NW_004524853.1:1043032-1069423 GCF_000260255.1 Octodon degus
TATTCTAGAGGCTGTGATTAATTCATGATCCAATGCTAGGATTATGCTTGTGAATGCTGCTGGGATTATGGGTGTGAGTGCTACACTTGGCCTGGAGTCAATAATGCAACATAAGGGAAACAGACTAGACTTGCTACCTGTTACCATTGTTGCTGCTCCTCTGTTTTGCTCTTGCTGTTTTCCACCTCCGTGAACTGCTGCTCTGTGCCATGAGTCAGTCTGCCTTGGAGCCAGCCAAAAATGGACTGAAACCTCCACAAACTGTGAGTATATAAACCCTTCTTTCCTTAATTTTGGTATTTTGTCCCAACAATGAGTGAAGAATAACTGAGATGAAGTGTTTTAACTAGAATTATATAGGAAGGCCACTATCTAATTAGGAACATGGGGGTATTCATCAGCTTTCTGATACTATACCAAAATGCCCAAAGAATTACCTTATAAAGAGAAGATTTGATTTTGGCTCATAGTTATGGAGGTTGCAGTACAAGATCAAGCTACCACCATAAGGAGGGCAGCACATCATGACAGGAGTTCATGACAGAGTACCCACTTGTAGTACAATTGGGAAGAAAAGCAGAGCAGAGGGAAATCAAGGTAACACAGTGCCCTTTGAAGGCACCTCCTGGATGATCTAAAGATATCTCATAGGGCCTATCTCATAAAGCTTCCACCGCCTTAGGAACCAAACATTAGCATATGAACCTCTCAAGTGGATTCAACACACAAACTAACAATGCAGTTAAAGCATTCATTTGTGGAAAACAAATTCCATATATTTCATAATTTTATCTAGTACAGCCTATACTCCAGTGCCCCAGAAAGTGCTCAACTTTTTTTTTTTTTGGATTGCAGTTTTTTAAAAATAATTTTGTTGAGAAACAAATAGCAATGAGATAGTTTCAAAACTGATTACTAGCACAGTTTAATAATTAATACATTGCATATTACTGTCTGAGTAGTTATTCACTGTACAAGATGCAGACATGACATCCTGTCCACAAACACTATTCAAATAAATCTCTCTATTCATTGAATTAAGAGAAAGCAGCTGTACATCTATCCTAACTCTTTTGAATATACAAATACAAAATGGCCCTTCATTTGTATCCCCTTTTTTGTTTAGTTTTGTCAGAGATGGGTATTCCATTGTTATTTAAATAGTGTAGTGTGTGAATTCAGCAAACTATTCCAATATAGTACAGTAGTGCATAATAGTAGTGGGTTATCCATAAGACTGGCAATGTCAGAAGTTGTTGACCTGAGCCTTTTACAGCTCAGCATATTAATATGGCTTTACATTTTATACTTCATTTTTATATTTTTCTGCTGGATGGTTAAGACCAAGATAAAGCAAGAACTTTATAAGAAGAAATGTAACTTTTATATCTGATAAGGTCAGTCAAATCCCATCAGGATTTATTCTGAAACCCTGTACTGCAGTTTGTAGATCCTGTGTCAGTGTCAGCCATGTAGATGAGTCATAGCCATTGCTTGAACAGTTTGGTCTCTGTGAAAGCCTGAGAGAATGTTTTCTCTCCATGTGACTTTCCTTAGGCACACTCTACATCATTGATCACATTCCTCTGTGGCCCCATAATCTTCTTGATCAGAAAATTTGGAACACAACTGAGTTACATGATGTTACAGTACAGGTTCTCCTGTGTCCTGAGTCTTCACTGACCTTGAAAGGCTACGGTCCAAATGTTGGCTGTCCTTGCAGCCCTTCTTTTTTCTCTAATTTTTGGTCTGCAAAATTAGGTTGTTAACCCTCCAGAAGAAAAGCTCAATATTATTACCCTACAACATAGGTAGGTGTGATTAACCTCAACATTTTTTTAAGATTAACTAATTTATTTATTTGGTATAGGGTCCTGCTCTACAGCTCAGATTTGTAGTCATCCTCCTGTTTCAGCCTCCACAGTGCTGGGATTACAGGTGTGCACCACCATGCCCAGTTTCAGTGGCCTGCTCGGCATGGGCTGGCATGGCATGCAGTACTGGGGATTGGACCCTGGTCCTTGTTCTTGCCAGGCAGGTGCTTAGACCATTGATCTATGTCCCCAGCCCAAACACTCAACTTTTACTTTTTTGACCAAAAGCTAACCTGTTGAAGTGTCACGGAAAAGATAATACAGCACATGTCACGTAGCAAAATAAGTTCTTTCATGTATAGGATATTTCAGTTTGAAAAAGCTTGAGGTCAGGAATCCCACAATGTTAAGAAAAACCTAAAGACATTCATACATTTGTGATATACCATAGACTTCTGCTCCCCTGGGAGTACATGTATGAAAAGTTATCCTGATTAAAATAAATGACCTTGAAGGGCCAGTATATTCTTTGAAAAACATATATTAAGTTTTTATTGGTTTTGGTTGTTAACTTTTCAGTGAAGATCAGTATGCCAGGTCAAGTGACCCTATCAAAGTCACAGGTGTTTATCAAATAATCATTATAAGCTGCATTCTTTAAAGAGAAGCATCAGCCAGGCATGGTGGGAGACTGAGGTAGGAGGAACACCTTGACTTTGATGCCAGCCTGTGTTATGTAGTGAGGCCAAGGGCAGCTTGAAGCACGTAGTGAGACCTGGTCTCCTAAGGGAGAAATAGCAGAATGCATGTGTCCCAGCCATCATCCTTAGCTCAGGGGCTTGCAGTACGGATGAGGACAAAAAATAAGTGAAGCCATCATCCTGGAGATAATAATAAATGGTAAAGATACTGAGGCAAGAGAAGACCTAACCTGGGCGTGGTTAACTTTAGTTTCTCCTTTGAGTGTCACACCTATTGGGATTCCCCAAACTTCACTAGACATTTCCTTGTTAATGTGTGTGGTATATGTACCTGATGTAATATGTCTAAATGGAGCCCAAATTTAAATTTTCCACTTCTCTCCTGCCTGTTCTGTTTCAGTGTTTTTTCTTTAATAAGAGTCTGTTTTATGTATTCTAATATACAAGCCAGGGATTTATTAATTTACCTTGACACATTCCTCTTTTTCTCTTTCAAAGTTAAAAAAGAAATTAATGCTAGATATCTTCTTTAATTTGAGGTGCAGGGTTATTTAGGGTTTCTGTGATTAACTTAATGTTTGTTTCACAATTTTAGTACATGATAACTTGAAAGTGTTTAGCAGAAAATGAAATCCCTAGAACCCTTAAGATTTTAAAGAGATTCATACATATATATTCATATACTGTAATGTTATATATAACATATATAATACAGTGACTTAGGTATAGATGTCTGTATATGATTATCCTTACAGGAATATTCTTATAGCTTTTGCAGTGATAGACAAATCTGGTTCTTCAGTGGTATTGTTCCTTTTGTCTTTTGTGCTTAGAGTGAATTTCTATAGAAGAAGCCAGCGACCTTTCTTTTTTTATTTTTTATTTTAGGAGGAACCTGGGATTGAACTCAGGCCCTTGTGCTTGCCAGGGAAGCGCTTATTCTCCCCAGCTACCCCAGCGACCTTTAATAGTTCATTATTTGTCAGGAATAAGATGAAGCCACTACTGCTATCTACCTACTGATTGTTTCAACATTCATCAACTATTGCTCAAATAACAACAATGTTCAGAATAGTTGTAGATGATGATAATTAGTGATAACACAACAGACCCCTGCTTCTTGGCACTTATATATTATTCTAAAAATATGTTTTAGTTCCAACCTAATATGAAATATTTTCTTAGCTTTTTAACGTGCAAAGCTAGCTGATTCATCAGATTTAACTTAATGTAAGTAAGCATAGCTATTTGATGCTTAGTTAGAAGAGAAATAGAAGATAACTTGCCTGCAACGTGCCTTCTATTGCCTTTTGTTTCAGTTGCAGATAGGGCTAAATTAGAAGATCACATTTGTTGTGGAGGCAATTTTTGGTGAAGGAATCTTCTCTCGCTCTTCCCTTTTTCCCTGCCTCCCTAATGCCTACCTCATTTCTTTCCTTCTACAATCAAAATGTTTAGGCTCAGTGAATGTGTTCATGTGGTAGGGCTGCCATAATGAATTACCACAGATTGGGTAGCTTGATCAATTTAATTTATTTTCTCACAATTTGAAAGTCTAGAAATCTGAGATCCATATGTAGAAAGGTTAGTTTATTCTATTGCCTCTTTCTGGTTTGTGGATGGCCTTTTCCTGGTATCTTTTTGTGGTTTTCTCTCATCATGTGTGTATTCAAATTTCTTGCTATGGGAATATCAATCGTATGTGATTAGAACACACCCTAATCACCTAATTTCACTTTAATTACCTCCTAAAGACCTTGTCTCCCAGTAGACTCACATTGTAAATGTTCTAATGGCTAATTTCAATACATAATTTTTGGGAGGAAGAGGGACAGAGACAATTCAATCAATGAGAACAGGAAATGTATAAGAATAAAGCATTTTAATATGATTATAAAAAATATGCCTGCTACATAATGCTTACATTGGCAGAAATATGCATCATTTTCATGCATGTGGTATTGACTTTAAACTAAGTGACTATGTGCTTGGCTTTTAAGTTAAAGTCTAAAGTGATTACTAAACTTAATTTTTGCTTTCAAACCTAATTTGTGGAGGGAAAAACTTCACACACTGTGCTGAACAGGATTGTTTTCAGTGGGCAGTATTTAGGTACATTTAATAGTCTATTAAATGTTAATGTTTTGTGAACTAATTTCTATCTCAAAGTTTAAAGTTCCTTGATAGAGAAAAAGAAAATGATGTTTTATAGTTTCTACCTGTAGGGGCATATCTAGCTATATAGGAAATAGGGCTGCTGTGTAATAGCAAGAGGTTTTTGAAGTCTTGAACTGGAAGAGGGAACTCTCAGGTAGGACATGCGCGCTGCTATATAGAGAGAGTGAAACACTGAGAAACAGCCAGGCTAACCATGCCCCAAAGTATTAATCCCATAGACACGGGTTTATAACTAAGTCATATTGGTGCACAGATCTCCCTGGACCTAAAGTATAAATGACATTAATTGCCTAGGGGTTAAAGATGGATAATGTTAGATAAAACCTATAGAAATTATCTATCCATAGTACTTTTATAGGAACAATTTCAAAATAAAATTATGTCATTTAAGTATTTTTTTACTATTAGCACCTGAAAATATGTACACTCTCTCTAACTTAGCTTTACTCCTAAATTAAACCAAAAGAGTCATTTTGAGGTCTCATTAACTAACTTCTCTTTGGGATCAAACTTCAGAATGTAACTTTAGAACAGAATGTGGAGTAATCTGCTGATTATAATGCTTTTTGTATTTTGAACAGTTAACTTCTGATTAGTATGACTTCAAAACATATTTTAATTATTCCATAATCAAAGAAACAGTCATTTCGTGGTACATTTATTATGTCACTTTTTCCCTTGCTCACCCTTTACCCTCCATTTATCTTTAGAAATCTGGGTTCACCTTCAAAGGGAGGCTGAAGTTCGTTGTTTCACTTCTTCCAGCTTAAATGCACAGAGCAATTAAGTCACTTTTCATGAAGCCTCCAGACTTGTTGATGCTTCCTGGAATCATAGCTGTGTCCACTAACGAGCTGCACAGATGTGCTGGGTTCCCTGACATCTTGACAGCTCATAAAATAATTAACAGCAAAACTGTTTTACTGATTATTATACATCCAGTTTGTCATCTCTTAGTTCAAAACCTTCCCAAGAGGAAAAATGTGCAATTCATTTTCTCTAATGGGTATTCAGCAAATGAAATAAGGGGGTCAGCTCCTAGGTCAGGGTTTCTTAACCAAGGTGTTACTGATATTTTGTTTTCAATAAAGGAAGATTGACCTCAGCAGATGTTTAGCAGTAGTTCTGGCCTCTAACAGATTCTAGTATGACACCTATCTCCTCCCTTCTCCAGTTGTGACCATGAAAAATGTTCCCAGACTTGCAAATATCCACTGGGTACAAAATTGCCCAGGCTGTGAACTGTTAACTTAGTTCAGTATTCAAATCTATCCTGAAACTGAATCAGTCCTTTGTGGTTGATAAAAGAGTTTTTTGGCAGGGTCTGTTTCTTTGCTTTCCAGCATCATTAGCAATAGCAACAAGAGCTACCACTGCCAGCCTGAGGCTAAGGGGATGGAAAGGGATATTTGAGCCATTTATCAAATACTATCATATGCCTTTCGTATTATTTTTTTAGTCCTTCCGAATAGCCCAAATGAAGAGAGACAGGACCATAATCTCTAATCTATTGCCATTGGATTGAAGGTTCAGGCCAATTAAACTAAACATATAATAGGTAGTATAATTTGGCTTAATCTAGTGAACCTCACTCCCAAACTTATTCTTTCCATCTCATCCTCCTGTATCCTTAAGCCACATTCTGTACATTGCACTATTTTGGCCAATGATGACATGGTTCAGAGTAATGATGGTTTATGTTTGCAAACAAAAACAAAATTCCATCAAATGGTTTTGTTTGTGAAGCAAATTTTTTTTTAAAAAGACTTCATGAACTAAAGTGCCACTATATAGTAATAAATTATGAGCTCTTCAAGTATGTTATAGTTTTCTTTTTAAACTTATTATAATAAGGATGAGAGAAAAGAATGTTACAACCAACATTTGCATTTCAAAGAATTGTGGTAAAGGCTCCTCCTTTCCTATGAGTGCTGGATCTATCTCTTCTCACATTCTCACATACCCATATTGAAAATCACACTGAAGAGCCAGTGAGATAGCTCAGGAGACTAAGTGCCTACTTAGGCAAGAGAATGTATGGGGGTTCCATCCCTGGCATTGCATGCTGTGCCAGCCCTGCCTTCGGACATGCTGGGCCAGATAAATCTGGGCATGGTGGCACACGTCTGTAGTCCCAGCACTGGGGAGGCTGAATACAGAAGGATCACTATGAGTCCGAGTTGCCTCGTGAGACCCTATACCAAATACATTAAAAAAGAAAAAAGAAAAAGAAAAAAAGTCACGCTAAAAATATATTGCAAAGGTATACACTTCAATAATTGAGCAAGGAGAAAATAAAATAAAATTGTGAAATCACATACACCTTATTTCTCAAATTATAAGAATTTATTTCTAATGCCAAAATTTGAAAGACTTAAATTAAAGACTTTATTTGCTTTGAGCAAGAAGTCTGATCAACATCCAGGAGGCTGGTATGTATATGTGAAACCTGAGAGGAGTGATAGTGATATTCTTAGCTAAAGATGTGAATGTCAGGTTAGAAATTTTGAGTTCATTACTGAAGAGTCAAGTTCGTCATTTTAAGTCTAGATATTTAGAAAGCTATGCCAACTAATAAAATTAAAAATAAAAGGCATATGTTGTAGGAACAGCAAATTAATGCCCATGCTCAGATCAGATGATTGTTGTTAATATCAGAATAATTTAAATAAGGAAAAAATCCATATTTTAAATTGAATCTGTATTTGTCAACAGGAAATTGTGAGTTTTTAAGATAAGAATTTCAGGCTTTCTCCTAATAAGAGCTATAATAAACTGTATAAGTTAAATTTCCCTCTATTATTTCTTAGGATTTTAGCTATTACAAAATCATGTCAGGATTGAGCTATCATTTCAAAAGGTAGATAGTGGATAAATAGTGATATAATACCCCTATTGCATATGTTATGAATGAAATTTTGTTAATCTCTGTGGACTGTGCTCTCCAAAGCCTAATCTGTAGGAATTTGTTCTACACTTAGAAATATACATGCTGTGTAACACTTAGCAAATACTGGATTGTAAAACCTGAGATTATGGGGAAACTTGGGAGTGTTCTATGGTCTAGGGTCCACCAGATGAGCACTGAAGTGACCACTTGCCTTGGAATCACCAGGGTTCTTGTTAAAAGATACAAAAGCCTGGAGTTCCCGAGAAAGATACTGAGCCAGAGTCTCTGTGGGTTTGCCTGGAAATTTGTTCTTTAAATAGTATTTTCTTGTGACCCTTTGGCACAGTAAAATTGAAGAACATGCAAATTTGAAGTTCCACAGGCATGAAAGAAACATGCATACACCTTGTGGAATAAACTAAGGCATCCACTGTGCAATACAAGGAAAATAATAAGGTTTTTATGCATATATTATTTTCTTAGTCTTTGAAGTTTAAAACAATGTAATCTTTTTTTTTTTTTTTCCAAAGTGCAGGGTATATAGGAGTGCATATACTGCAGTTAAATGCTAAAAATTTGCTTTAAGGTTGAGTCACTTTGGGGACCAGGGCCTTTTAACTTTCCAGAAAGTCTATGTAGGCTGAATCAGTTGACTTAGAAAACTGAAGAAATGACAGAAAAGATAGAAGGGAAGGAAGAAGGGAAAGAGAAATAGGAGACAAGGGGGGCCGGCCAAATAGCTCAGTGGACTAAAGCTCCTGCTGAGGCAGAGTGCAGCGGTCGGGGTTTCAATCCCTGGCGTGCCACGCTGGCCCCATCCCGGGGGAGCACTGAGACTGTGCATGAGACTAGGTGTGGTGGCGCACGCCTGTAATCCCAGTGCTTGTGAGGCTGAAAACAGGAGAATCACTACAAGTCTAATTTATGTCGTGCGACCCTATAGACCCTGCAGACCCTGTCCTAAATTAAAAAAAAAAAAAAAAAAAAAAAAAGGAAGGACTGGTTTATGAGACTGACACACTGCTGATGAGTTTAGAGGGCACATGGAGGGGCAAGTTTTTCTTTTAAATCTGTCTGTATCTATCTATCTATCTATCTATCATCTATCTATCTATCTATCTATCTATCTATCTATCTATCTATCATCTATCTATCTGGTACAGGTCTCACTCACTACATAGCTGGGACTCGTTTCAGCCTCCCCAGTGCTGGGATTACAGGCATGTGCCTGCACACCTAGTTTCAGTGGCCAGCTTGGCGTGGGCCTGCACAGCTGGCGGTACCTGGGATCAAACCTGGGTCCTTGCAGGTGCTTAGACTGGAGCTAGCCTCCCATCCCAGCGAGTTTAAAGGAACTCCAGGAAGGAATTTGTTAGGTCTTTTGCCTTTCTATTAGAAACTATTACTGATCTCCCCCCGCCCCCATTTCTTCTAAAGTAGCTTATATTTATTCTCTGGATGAGAGTCATTTTGGATAGCAAATGACACTAACTTGTTTAATTTTGGTTCTATTGGAGTCTTAATTTTCTGACTATTTAGCTTTTCTGAAAATCTTATAATTCTTCCCACATCTTAGAATACCTCTTTCCCAATATTATCAGAATTATAGTATTAGGAGTTACTATTCTATTTCACAAGGGAGATATGCTTGGATGTTCTGGATCTTTTTTCTGAACAAACTATGTACCTGGAGGAGAAGATGTCACCTTCCCAGAATTTATAACTTCTAGGGCCTCACCTCTTCTCCCCAGTGCACATCAGGGTCCCAACAGTCACTGCATATCCAGCTCTAGGATGACAAACCATGGTTCACTGTAGGGTTTTTTTTTTTTTTTTTGTTGTTGTTGTTTGGTTTTTTGTTGTTGTTGTTTTTTAAATAAACTGTTTGAACATACTTATGTTCATTTAATTTCGTTTTAACGATGCTTATTTTGGACACAGTTTAGTAGCTGTAATTCAGTGTAGGTTCCAAAACTGAAAATATATTTTCCTTCTGTTTGTAGAAAATAAAATACTTGCCTATGTTTGACTTCGTACCAGAGTCCGGATGTAACTTGGCTAATGAAACCAGTGCTCGCTGCTCTTTTCTTCCTCGAAGTGTCTGATTTGGGTCTGCGGCCCTGTGATGGCTCTGTGTTCAGACACAAAATGAAGCTGTGTTTCCCACCACTGTTGACTCACATTGCCCTGTCTTTCAATCTTCTGTATCCCCAGTGATATCGTAAAATCGCTATCTTAGTTTTTTCAGCTTTTAAATTGTTTTCTTAAGCTTTACCTGATAAAGAATATGAGTTCAACTGATAGGTTTTTCTAGTCCGTTGTTTTTATACAATAAGACAATAAGATACTTTTGTGATTTCTTGTTTGTTTTACATAATATGCCATTTTTACATTAAAGTATTTTTCTCCTTATTTCACCCTGTTGAATTTTGATTATACCCCTACTCTTTTTCCTCTGTGTGGAGTTCTGTTCAAGAGAACCTTAGGGCCGGCCAAATACCTCAGCAGATTAAAGCACCTGTTTAGATAGATGCAGGGGCTAGGAGTTCAATCCAGGCAGACACATGGGCCAGGAGTTCAATCCCTGGGCCTGGTGCTGGCCCAGCGTCCCCAGGGTGCGATGAGACCATGATTGAGACTGGGCATGGTGGCTCACGCCTGTAATCCCAGGACTTGGGAGGCTGTAAACAGGAGCATCACTACGAGTCCGATCAATGCAGTGAGACCCTACAGACCCTGTTCTAAAATTTAAAGAGAGAGAGAGAGAGAGAGAGAGAGAGAGAGAGAGAGAGAGAGAGAAAATCTGAGGGCTGGCAAGGTAGCTCAGTGGTCTAAAGTGCCTGCTTAGGCAAGCTTAGGCAGGTGCAGGGGACAATGGTTTGATCCCTGGCACCACATGCCACAGCAGCCAAATGCCTCCATTTCTTAAGCACGGTTTTCTATGTGGCACACATATCTGGCACCATGACTTCTGTTCATTTGGCAAATTGTTTTAGTGCATTTTGTTCCTTAAAGTAATTACTTTTGGCCAGAGATAGCTCCTAAGATAGCACTTCATTGTTATTAATCTCTGAAGCCATTGCTTTCCCATCAGTTGCTCATCGTTTTTCCAAATGGGGCTAACCTGACTCCATTATTCCTCTTACAGACAGGGTGAACCAGCCAAAAAAAGAAAAACAAAAGAGAATCTGAAAAGTCCCTTTCTGTCAGTTATCAAAATGGAGCCATTCTAGCTACTTGAGCTCTTCCTAGAGGATACTTGCTCTTGTTCTCATACCCTACTAGAGTGGGAGCCATTCTTGCTGTGTGTGGTGGTGGTGGGGGGGGCGTGGGTGTGTGATGGTGAAGACAGCGGAGGCCTCCTGCATGCTGGGTGTGCTAGGTGCTCCACCCCCAAGGCCTCTGCAGCCTACAGCTGCTGCTCTTTAAATGGCCGCTTGGGCTTTCGGTGAGCACCTATTGCCTACTTCAATTTTCTTGTGTTCTCAGGTCCTTGGTTACTCTAGTCCTGGCTGTTTCTTTCCATACATTGATGACACCAGGCAAGACTTGTATCTGTTAGGGGTTATAATCCACCTGTTTTCTTTGGAGCTTTGAAAACCAGCTTGCTACTTACTATGTTTCCTCTTCTACCATTGCCTTTCCAGACTTGTTGATTCAATATGCTTGGATTACTTAAGTATGAAAGAAACATTATTTATTTGAGAATGAGACTAACAAAATAGTTTTTATTGAACAAAGCCACATGGGAGATATTTATCATGGGAACTGGTAGTGTATGTTTCCTTTAACATTTTAGAAATATACTAATGGTTTTTCTTTACTTTGTTTTTTAAATGTCATGGGTTGCATTAATCATTTCATATGCATTCTTATTTAACCTGAGGACACATATAGTATTTATTTTACCACTTTACATTTGAGGACACTGAGACTTGAAGGTCTGATTGGCTCAAGGTGAAACAACCAGTACTTGGAGAGCTGGAACTCTAACAAAGGCCTGTCTGACACCACAGACCATGCCTGGTTTTCAGCAAGGACTGTTTTTATTCTTTCTTCTCTTCTGCATTTCCTCACCCACTGTCTTAAATTTCATGAAAAGCTTCTAAAAATAACTTCCTAATCATTTCCAATCTTCCTTCCTTCCCTTTGGCATTGATGTGATGCCTTGCTTAATCGTAAGTGTACCAAATGTGTCAAACCTTTGTAAAACATTTCAATATCTGGAGTGAGTTGGAAGCTCAGTGTTGTTTTAATTTGCTTGTCATAAGTGATCAGTGTATTGAATATTTTTTATTTTTTTTTTGCTGTTTGTACTTCTGAGAAGTATGTGTTCATTTCAGATTGCCATTTGTGGATTGGTTCTTTAAACTTGGGGATCTGAGTTTTCTTCAGTTCTTTATATGTTCTAGATATTAGTTCTTTGTCTGAAGAATATCTAGCTAAGATTTTTTTCCCTATGCTATGAGTTGTCTTTTGCCTCTTGACAGTGATATATTTTACTGTGAAAAAACTTTTTAATAAGAAGTGATCCCAACTGTTGATTTTTTTGTAGTATTTCCTATGCCATCAGGGCTTTATTCATGCAGTCTTTGCCTATAGCTATGTCTTCAAGAGTTCTACCTATTCTATCTTCTAGGATACCTACTTTTTAATATTTAGGTCTTTGTTCCATTTTTATTTTAGTTTAGTGAGAGACATGGATTCAGTTTTTCCAGCACCATTTATTAAAGAGGCTATCTTTCTTCCAGTGAATAATTTGGCCTCCTTGTCAAAGATAAGGTGGATGAGTATGTTTTGAAGCTGTTTCTATCTTCTAATCTGTTCCACTATGAATATCACATTGTTTCTCTGGTCTGAGAATCTAAAAGTGTAAAAAAGAACTAAAATATATAATAGATAAAATAAATTGAAATAAACTTTTTTCAAAAGGAAGGGGGAATGAAGGGAAGTAAGGAAGAAGGAAGGAAAAAGAAAAAGAACAAAAGGATAAAATGGAAACAAAGCTTTGTAAATAAGGAAGGAAAGAAAGGTTGAAGGGGAGGGGAATGGGAGAAAACAAGAGGAACTAAGATATATCAAGTACAGGTACAAGTTCACTATGATGAATGTGATCACTATGTTTGCCTAAATTGTCCCAATAAATTTAATTTAAAATGCTCTAATTTGTAGCAAAGATACTGACTTAAAGACAATATTGCAACATTTAGTTATCAAAGAAGAAAATTTCAACTACCCCACCACTGGTTGAGATTGAGATTTTGTTGCTTTTTGTTTTGTTTTGGTTTTGCTCAAAGTCAGAGCCCAGGGTCAATGTATGGTTCTGACCACACCATCTGGTCACTGCCTAGAGTGCCCTCCACTCAGGTTGTCACCGTGCCTGTGGTGTCTTCCCTCCCCTAGCTTTCCTTTGGCTTGCTCTGTGAAGATTGCCGCTACATTTCCAATGCTGACATATAGTTTATGGCTAGTAATGGTCCAGAAAAAGTCAGAAAGAGTCCAGATCACAGCACTCTTCAGTGTGTTTAGGTGAGTTGTTTATGTACCTGTTTGTTCTGCTAGATTCTTTTTTTTAAAGTTTTATTGATAAACAGATAGCAATGAGACAGTTTCAAATCAAATTGGAAGTACAGTTTCAACAAATAATACACTGCATATATTCTTCTTAGTGGTTAATTGCTGTACAAGATGTGGACTTGTGATCTTATCTACAAACATCATTAGAACAAATCATTCTATTCATTAAGAGAATGCAACATATATCTATCCCAACCTCTTTGAATACACAGATACAAAATGGACATTCATCTGTATGCCCCATTTTTTCTAAGTTCCGTTATTGAATATTATAGGTGTGTAAACTCAGCAAAATATTCTAAAAGAGTCCAGTAGCCCATAATAGCATTGGGTCTTCTGTTTAACTGGCAATGTCAGAAATTATTGACCTGAGTCCCCCACAGCTCAACTTAACAGTCTGCTAGATTCTTGAGATTACTGAAGACTAATGGTGTATTACTCATCTTTGTAACTCCAGAGCCTCTACACTGCCTGAAACAGAGCAGTTACTTAAATCAGCTTTGTTCCATGAATACATTTAGTATCAGTGACGTTACTTTACTGTCACTTGTTCTAGCTTTTAGGAAAACATGCTTAATCATTGAAGACAAATTTTTTCTTTCTCTTACTAAAACTGTATATTTGACATTATATTCAAATAAGCTTTGGAACATAAGGAAACAATTTCTTTACCTATAATTGCCTGAAAATTAACCTTTTATCTTACATGGCAGTTTCCTGAGAATTATCTGAATATGAATGACATTTTTTTATGTTGCTCATCTTGCCCAGAAAAATTAAATGTTTTTAATTAACATTTATAATTGTTCCTATTCTTAGCTCCTATGGTTTACATTCATTAACCAAATTGAATTTAAGAGGAGAATTAAAATATATGTATAAAGGCAAATTTCAATTCATTTTTCTTCATTCTCTATCCTTCCATGCTTTATTAAGTGTGGGGACTTAGGTTCACATCATTCATTTAATTTATTTCAGTATTTTGGAAAATGACCCAAAGATCTGAAGGAAGTTTGCCTAGGACAATAGTTATATAGATAAAATTGACTAATATATCGGCTTCTTTCAAGAAAGGAAACTTGTTTATAGTGTGTGTGTGTGTGTGTGTGTGTGTGTGTGTGTGTGTCTTTTTCAGACTACTTAGGAGAAATTCTTCTCAAGGACATGCCATAGAAAGGGATACAAACCTCAGCAACAACACACTTCTTCCCCATATATATCAGATAATCTAATCAGGAAAGAGTAACAGTAATCCCTCACTATTTTGTGGTTTGACTTTCATGGACTTGGTGTTTCATGGGTTTTTGAAAAGTATGAACCTAAATTACTTATTGCAGATGTTATCCTATATCCACTTATTGTGGGGCTGTCTGGAGCATAATCTCTGCAATAAGTGAGGGGACCACTGTATTCTCTGTCTGTCTGTCTGTCAGTCTGTCTGTCTATCTGTCTCTCTCTCTCTCTCTCATCTATCTATCTCTGCATTACTGGGGATCGAACATGTGACTTTGCACATGCCAGGAAATTCTCCTTTGAATCTATTTGCTGTACAGGGAAGATCTCCAGTACACCCCAAACTTGGAACTTTGAAATCAAAGACATGTATTTAACTTTTGGCTCCTAATGACTGTAACTTTGGACACATACCTCAATTGCTCTCAGCATCTCTCTCTCCTTGCACAATGATGCAGAAATTATTTTGAAAATTAGAATACATTATGATTGTAAAAGTTCATGGTATAGCCCATGGAAAACAGTGGGGCTTCAGAATATATTTATTATATGCACTACAAAGACATCCTTCCAGTAGTTTATAAACATTTCTAATGATTTGTGGCATTAATTTATTATCTTAAAGTTCTGCTATATCTGTTTAAGACAGTGCCAAAACAAAGTGAGATAAAAATGTTACAAGGTTGAATAGAAAACCCACTACTTATGGATTATCGGACTATATTGGGATATTTCACTTAATTCATGCACCTACAGTATTTAAATGATAATGGGATACACTTCTCTGACAAAACTAACCAAAAAAGGGGGATACAAATGAATGACCATTTTGTATCTGTATACTTCAAATAGTTAGGATAGATATACAGCTCCATTCTCTTAATTCAATTAATAGAGAGATTTGTTCTAATAGTGTTTGAGACAGGATATCAGGTCTGCATCTTGCACAATGTGTAACCACTAAGACAACAATATGCAATGTATTAATTGTTGACAATGTACTAGTAATCGGTTGTGAAACTGTCTCATTGCTATTTGTTTCTCAATAAAAATATTTTTTAAAATGTTGCAAGGTATCACGGAAGGATACCCAGAATTCAGAAAAGGTGTCTATGAATCTAACCTACAGTCTTGAAGGCTCAGATTAGTCTTGTCAGGGTACATCTTTCAAATGGGCTGAAGAGGACCAGGGTATGTGTTCCCTACCTTTGACTTATTTGCAGTAGAGGCGATGTTGTTCATATAGATAAAATACAATTTATCACCCAGAGTACTTTCTTCTTATTTTAAATCCTGGAAGTCAATTCCATCACTGAAAGTTTCCATGATAAGAACAGAAACAGATGAAAATGAATTACATTGTTATATGGAATTTTTATTCAGCGTTTTTAAATATTCAGCTGATGACAACAGTACCTCCATTGATCAGAATACTTCACAATCTCTTGTTTTTTTTTGGTCACTGCTGACTAAAATCCTTTAAGCTTTTTGTCTCTTCTGTTGTTTTACAACAATTATATAAAGATGAATATGTTAGATTCTGACCGCTAAATAAATAAATTACCATGAATTTGGTGGCAGAAACTGACATGAATTTATTATTTACAAATCAGAAAAATGGTGTCTTGCAGTATAAAATCCAGATGTCATCAAAACTGTATTCCTTCAGAAGGTTCTGGGGGCGGTCTTTTACATTACTAAACTCATCTTCCAGTGGTTTAACATATGCATCCCTTGTGTCTTGAACTTCTGACTTAAAAATCACCAATGCACATTTTTAAATAAAACTCTTTCTATCCAGTTCTTCTGTTATCCATTCTCACAAAGGCTTTTATGATTAATTTGTTGCTCCTGAATAATGCAAGATTTTCCCCTTATTATAACATACTCCATTTAATTATTTCTAAAAAATACTTTGGTACAAATGTAGCTATATGACCCAGGTCATTGAATGGACATCTTGGAGAGGTCGTTATTTAGCCTCCCACAACTACTAGAAATGTTTCTTTTGATGTGGTAACACTATTTATTATACAATGTCATTCTTTCCACATTTAACAGAACTACCACTAGAGTTCTAGACTGCTTTCTACGCAATGTTTTGGGAGAAATCTTATGCTCTAATAAGGGTTCTGTATGTTGAGCCCTTTAACTTTTATATGCTAAACTAATAGTCCTGTTCTATTATCAAACTGTTTTATTTCAGTTCTAGTAATCCTCTCACTACTATGGATCAGAAAAGTGTGTATCATATATTTTAGAGATTTCTTTTTAGATCAGTAGTGATTTCTTTCTCAAAATTTTCTTTAAAGTTGCAAGTTTCAGTAATCAGAAATTTATCTCCATGGAGTAACTCATTCTCACAAGATGGTCATTCATTTAGATATTATAAGCATATAAAGAAATTTCTTAAAATTTTAATAAATTTTATAACTGATATCTTCTTTTGGATGCATTCATGCATCTAGATGTCAGTTTAGGTAAGGTGCTTGATGAACTTTCCTTCCCAGCATAGATTGATGCAATATGTGGGCATTGATGTGATATCATATGCTCTGCTAATAAGGGATTTATTTTATTAAACAATAAAATTCAAGAAGCAGAGTAAGCATCTTTTACCTAGAGATGACTTTTAGTTAGCATCTAATTAACATTTTCTTACATTATCAGTTAATCTAATAAGTCCCGATAGAAAAAATAAATGACAGTAGCAGGGCTGCCTGATCACCACAAGCTGAGGATACAAGGGCTCAGAGGAAAGCCCACATTTTGCTTTTTGCTTTCACCAGGTCCTTGGAATAATTAAAAATTATCTCCATGATGTCTCAGGAAAACAGCTTAATCATAGTGAATAATTTAACTAATTAATAGTGATAGGTCAGGACTCAAGGTTTACCAGGCACCCTGCCCCCAACTCTCTCCCCTTGACCACAGGCAGAGCCAAGCCCAAAACCTCAAAACAAGTCGACCTGACTCTGACCTGGGCAGACAATCACAGAAACTCTCCTCTGTTAACATCAAAAGTCCCCCACAAACCAAATAGCCCTGCCAAGATCAGCTCTTCCTCAGCTGTTCCAGCCCTCTGCTAAAAACAAAAACAAAAAAAAAATCTTAAAGGCCCTGTGCTTTGCCTGTTCACTGCTGTCTTGGTCCACTAGACAGACAGCTTGCTTGCAGCCCCCCAAAAATCTTCTACTTGCATCAGAATGCCTGGTCTCATTGATTGTGTGGGTTTGTACCTAATCGACAGTATGTCTAGAAAAATGATAAATTAATTTTAAATTATATTTCAAGTGTCATTGTAGTTTTTTTTTCATTTTATTATGACTTGTAGGTGGTCCTGTACAATTGAATGCTTCTAAAATATATAATCATAGGGCAAGGTCTACCCCAATTTTATTATCTATAAGCAAATCCCTTTCATAAAGGGCAGATTGGACTCATGGTGATTCTCCTGTTTTTAGTCTCCCCAGTGCTGAGATTACAGGCATGTTCCTGGACTCCATCACTGGCTCAGAGCGCCCCTACGGATGGGGCCAACCTGGCATGTGGGACCAGGGATCAAGCCCTGGTCCCTACGCTTACTAAAGGAGACACTTAATCTGCTGAGCTGTCTCTACAGCCCAAGGAGGAGTAATTTTCAAAGGTCACTAATTTGATGCTTTCTTCTGGTAAATCTATTCCTCTCAGAAGTTACATTAACTCTTCTATTCCACTAAGAAAATGTGCAGTATCCTATGAATATGAACCTACTCAAGTTTGAGAAACTATATTCTCACTGGGGAAAATGTATTCTAATTAATTGTTCTTTCTGCATTAGAATAACACATCGGCACTGTCTTTAGGGTTTTCTAAGGTAACTCAGAGTCAGCAAAGGATTGGTGTCTGATGAGACAATAGCATATAAAGTGGTCAGTGTAGCAATAATTCATGATTAAATGCTGTATGTCATGTTAATCACCATAATCATCTTGTGGAGAGGGGTTGGGATCCACATTTCCAGCTCAGAAAGCTAAGTTTCACAGAGATGTACATTGTTTACTGATGTTTAGGTTGATGTTTTAAAACATAAATGGGATATCATCTCTGTTTATCACGTGAATACCTTTTCCTGAATCATTTACCCTACCCAATTATTACATAGTACCTTTATTCTAGATGTTTAATATTTTATCCTGGCCTCAAGAATCAAAATTTGCAACCCTGTACTCTATAGGTACCTCAAACTAGGTGGCTTAAAACAACAGATCTATGTTGCTCACACTTCAGGAGTATAAGAGTCTGAGATGTAGCTGTCAGGACGTGCTCTTCCTGAGTAGGAGTCTCCTTGCCTCCTAGAGTTGGGGGGGGGACTGCTAGTCCGCGGCATCCACTGGAATCCAGCAGCAGGGCGCTAACATCTGCCTCCTCCTCACATTGCACACTCCTTCTATGTTTCTCTCTCCTGTTTTTATATAAAGAATCCAATCATACTAACATGAAGATCCATTTTTCTCTAGTAGGAATTCATCTTAATTACGTATATAATATATATAATATCCCAGTTTCCAGTACTAATGAACTGGAATTATTAGATTTTTTATTTTAAAGGGAAGAAAAACAAAACAAAACAAAAACAAATAGCAAGAACAAAGGCAAAAGCAAAGCAACATAAAGTAATAAAAATGGTACAGAATTTCAAAACAAGAACAGAAAATTAAGGGCTAGTGATCTCGTTCAGTGGACTAAAGTGCCTGCTTAGGTAAGAGCAGGGGCCAGGGTTTGATCCCTGGCACTGCATGCTGTGCTGGCCCTACCCCCAGGTGTGCTGAGCTGGCGATGGAGTCTGCATGTGGTGGTGCATGCTTGCAATCCCAGCACGAGGGAGGCAGAAATCAGTAGGATCACTACAAGTCTGAGCTGTGTATTGAGACCCTGTAGACACACACACACTCACACACACGAAAGAACAGAAAATTAACAATGGTTGTTGTATTAGAATTCTTAGAACTTGAGGTTGAGAGTTTCAACCTATCTTATTTTGAAAGAAACAATTCAACTCTTACTAACATATGCATCATATTTGGAACAACACAGGGCCATTCTTATGAAATATGGTTTTTGATATTGTGTTCTCCAAATCAATGTTAAAAGGAAAAGAGTGTCAGTAAGTAACTGTGATACGCTGAGTTTTTCTACTTTTTGGTGTGCCCTTCTTAGAACTCTAATCCCATCTAAGATTATTATTAAAACCTCAAAAAAGTTCTATGTTACTTTTTCTGAACCTAACCTTAAATTCTGTAAACATATCTGAATTTAAGAATTAATAACAGTTGGTGTCTTGTAGAAGTATTTTCAGAAATGGCAAATTAGGAGACAACAATATACATATTGTTTTCTTCTTTCATTAAGAAGATGGAGAGACTATATAACCATTGGGTACTTAAATTTTCTCAGTGTAAAATGAAAATAATTGTATTTCTTTCTTTCTTTCTTTCTTTCTTTTTTTTTTTTTTTTTTGTATTTTAGGGAAGGGTCCACAGGGTGTTCAGGGTCTCATTACTAATTGGACTCATAGTGATCTGCCTGTTTACAGTCTCCCAAGAGCTGGGATTACAGGAGCATGCCACCATGCCCAGTCTCAATTGCCCTCTCAGTGTGCCCTGGGGACGGGGCCAGCATGGCAGGTCTGGGGATCAAATCCCCTGCTCCTGCACCTGCTTACAGATGCTTTAATCTGCTGAACTATTTGGCTGACCCTGTAGTTACTTCTTAAAAATGATTGATTGATTGATTGATTGATTGATTGATTAATTTGCAGTACTGAGGATTGAACTCAGGACATTGTGCTTGCCAAACAAGCACTTATTCTACTGAGCTATCTCCCCAGCCCCTAAAAATGATTGAAATTATTAAAATTGGTAAGAAGCAAATGTTATGCCTCAGTATAGTGGATTTCTAAGCGGTGGTCAACTTATTACACCTAGCTGAATTAAACCAGCAAGGTGCTAGGTGTGGGAAGCCCACCTGAGGATTGCTGCTAGCAACATGAAGGCACAATAGAAGAAGCTGCCAAAAATGCTGTTAGGGATACTGTTCGGAGAAGCTGTCGGAGCTGCTGGAAGCTGCTAATTTTTTTAGGCTGTTCTGCTGGAGGACCTTGTCATGCTGGCTTTCCCAGTCAACTTTGGAGGAGAACTTTGGCCTCATCTTGAGCATCACTTCCTGGCTCCAGCAGGGAAGATGGTGCACTGCTCAGCCTCTTGGAGAAGTCTGTCATATTGGCTTTCCTGATGGGAACTCAGCTTTCCTCATCACTGGAGGAGCTCAGGACCTCACTGTTGCTGAGGATGGCTGTGGTACTTTTGGGAAAGCTTGGTGCTTACCTTGAGCATTGCTTCCTAGCTGCAGTTCAGATCCCTCAGCCTGCTAGCACAGATCCTTCATCCCACTGGCATAGACTTCCTAGCTTCCACCACTGGCCTTTGGGCCTTTCCAGCACAGATCCGTGAGGTGGGCCTGCTTGAGACTTTGTTGTGGACGGTAGGCCTGAAGTTGGACTGGTGAGAGGCATTGCTCCGAGCTCTAGGACTTCAGCTGGATTCTTTAGTATTTAGTGTGTGGATAGATTTCCTGAACTTGTTGTGTGTGATTCTTCGATGATTCATTATGAAATAATATTCTAAATTATATAATTATGCATATATAATTTATAATATTATAAAACATGTCCCATATTATATTGTTTTCCATGTGAAAAATCTCAAATCAGCACTCTCAGCATCTGACCACAGCTCAGCACATTCATGTTGTGGCCAGTAATGTACACTCTATCAGTATATGTCACTAGCCATTAATACAGAGTAATAATGAGTTTCATCACACAGGACCATACTTCTATATCATTTATAGATTGGAGAGAACATATAGATAATTCTCAGAAAATATAAGGAGAAAAAGTTGTATTAGAATTAGTACAGTATGTATATACAGACAGTACTGTCTGATGCATCTTAGAAATAGTTTTGTGGAGAACAGTTAAAATTAAGATTTTCTTGTTAAGGATGCCATTTATTATACTGTACTGTTAGTCAAATGATGGCCTTGTCGCTATTGAAAGTGAGAAAATGTGCAATAAAAGCCCTAGAATGCTACACTTCGGGTCTTGTATTTTTTTGATGATTATAGCATGTCAAGCAATTCAGCGGAATTTTCTTTTTGTACTATTTTCCAGGTATTTTATTCTCCCATTTATTTCCAACTCCTGCCCTTTTTATGGATGCCATAACCTATAAATCTAATAGTGTCATACAAATGTTGTTTAAAAAAAAACAATTGGAATATTGAAGGCCTTTTAATGCTTTGTTGCCTCCATTTCTTAAGTGCAGTTTTCTATGCGACGCACATATCTGGCACCATGACTTCTGTACGTTTGGCAAATTGGGTTAGTGTGTTTTGTTCCTTGAAGTAATTACTTTTATGTTTTAGCCAGAGATAGCTCCTAAGATGCTACTTCACTATTACTAATCTCTGAAGCCATTGTTTTTCCATCAGTTCCTCATAGCTTTTCCAAATGGGGGTAACCTGACTCCACTATTCCTCTTACAGAAAAAAGACTTGAGTCGGAAGCTACTCTTCCTGCCTGGTAGAGAGTAAAGTCCCCTCCACTCACACAGCACTGCTTTCTACTGCATGGCAGGTCTGTCTTTAAATAGCCATAGATGACTTGGAATTTCTTCCTGGATATATGAAAATACCCTGTTTTTCAATCATCTTTCTTTGAAGAAACTTGATACTGAAGGGCAGTACTAAGTTGTTTATTCTTTTTTTTTTTTTTTTTTTTGTACAGGGCCTACAGGGTCTCACTACACAGATTGGACTCGTAGTGATTCTCCTGTTTTCAGCCTCCCAAGTGCTGGGATTACAGGCATGGGCCACCACATCCAGTCTCAATTAGTGTCTCAGCATGGCACACCAGGGATCCAACCTGGTCACCACGTCGGCCTGACAGGTGCTTTAATCCTCCGAGCTATATGGCTGGCCCTAAACAAGAGACTTAAAGTTATTTTCAGAATTAAAGACCATGCTCATTATAATGGTATGGTTTCCTAAGAGATGGATTTAGTTGTCTGTGTTGCCATGGGTAATATACTGGAAAGGTTTGAAATTTCTTGTCTAGGTCATAATGAACTAGTGAAACATTTGATCCAGGATAATGAAATTTCATGAACATACCAGGCTAACTGAAAATAAATAGACTTTCAAGCATAAATAGTGAATTAAAAAGGGCCAGCCAGATAGCTCAGAGGATTAAAGTGCCTGCTCAGGCAGATGTAGGGGTCAGAGGTTCGATCCCCAATCTGCCTTGCCAGCCCAGTCCCCAGGGCGCACTGAAGGGGTGAGTGAGACTGGGCATAGTGGCATGTGCCTGTAACCCCAGTGCTTGGGAAGCTGCAAACAGGAGGATCACTATGAGTTCGATCTGCGTAGTGAGACCCTGTAGACCGTGTCGACCCTGCACTAAAAAAAAAAAAAAAAAAAAAAGTGAATTAAAATTTTAGTGTAGTAATTGACATGAGAATGATGGGAACCTAGATCATATTTACAAAATAGATAATTTTTGAAGGCAGTGTCTTTAGAACTTGAGAGAGATGCAAGGAATTCTGTTGCTGGAAAGTATGTTTTAGTCATTTAGATGACGTGATAATATTGACTAATATAAGGACAATGAAATGCAGTTATTTGGGGGGAGAAAAATATATGTTTAGAAGAATTGTGGAGTGATGGTTGGCCAATAAAATGGGTATCCTTAGTGAGCTATTAGGCAGGTGGAACTGCACTACAGTTTTAGATGAAGAATAGAGAAAAATTAGTCATATATATGCATTTAACATCCAAGATTTGTGTTCTCATATTTATTTAGTTATGTTTTATTCAAACGTTTAAGTATCCAACTTGAGTTCTTAAAATTAACCTGAGAACAGAAACATTTGTAAATACAATATGTAAATTTGAAGATAAAAATAATGTGACAAAAAGCACAGATGGGATCTTCTTCATTGGAATCAGGGTGTGTGTGGGTTTTTTTCCCCCACCAAATTATACTTCAGCTTTGATTTCTCCATCCCCTCATTTTACTCAAGGCTCATGTTTGAATAAGTGTAAATGCTCCAAAATCCTTTCTTAAAAGTCATATTTTTTTAGTGCATGTTTGAGATAAAGAGAAGAACCGTATTCTTCAGTGCCTAAAATTATGCTTTGAAGATGATTTTTTGAACTACATTTAACTCTAAGGTACCCATTCTATTCTGTGACTGCCAGTCAGACTGCCCTCAGGTCTCTCCAGCCTAAGCTCAGAACCCATATACACTGCATATCACCATGTTTTTTGATGTCATCATAGTGGGGGGAGAGGAAGAAGGTCTCCAAGATATCTCTAAGGAAAGCATGACGTGGTTTTTCTGTTAGTTTCAAGTTTACAAAGAAATGAAACAACATGCGAAGCTAGATTGACAATGTATTGCGTGAGTCTTCTACCCTGGGCACCTGTTTCTGGTTTCCCACTATAGGAGCTTGATAGAAAGATACTGCAGAATATGGAAACCTGAGCCAGGATGGAAAAAAGGAGACTGTTTGTTCTCTAAGAAAACAGTCAGGCCAAGACCTTCAGAACACTCACAGCTACAGCAATGGTTGATCCACAAGTTCACAGGGGCTATCATTAAGGTATTTCCTACTTGTTATTTTGCATGAAGATAAAACTGGTTAACACGTTTTTCTTCATACGTGCAGCCATTTGTAAAGAACTTCAGAGTAGAAAATTGAAGGCCGTAACAACAGTGCAATTTTTCTGGGCAATTTTTTTTTACATTCGGTGATCATGAATTCCTACCTCATAAACTAATTGACACCAATGAACACACTTTGCAACTGATATTTTTAACTAAAACTGTGCAGAGGTGAATATTTTTTCCTTTGTTATTTTGATTGAAATAAAATCATGTGTGTTACATCAAAAATAGTAGATCACAAAAGCTAGAAATTAATTCTGACTTAAAAAGCCTCTTGAGTTTCAAATTTAGGAAAAGTAAAAGATAGGTTACCTATTTTGAATTGTTAATTTAAGTTTTTCAAAGCTTTTCTTAAGAAACCCCAAAGATTTTACTTTAAACGTAGCAAGTGAAGGTGAGTGTCAGGGAGTTCCAGGGTTCAAGTGAGATTACATAGCAAGCTTTATTACTGTTCTGTGATTTTTCAACATGAAATCAAATGTTAAATAACAACATCTTGAGTGACTACAAGTTGGGAGCTATTTTGAAATGCAAAACATGAGGATTTTATAAATTGGAGACTAAACCTCTGTGTCTCATTATACTCCTAGTGATCTAGCAAGTGGGCAGTCTCTTTAGGCCATTCAGTTTATTTCCCTTTTACAATTGTATGCTACTCTGATGCAAAACTTGGATCATACCCCAGGGCGTGCTGATGTTCTAAGTAAGCTTATAATGTTTATGTAATTAGTGTCCTATGAAAGAATTATTTGTAGACTTTCATTTAAAAATATAAAGTATCATACTTAGTTTGGTCCCTTGGCAAGGTCAGGCTTACCAGGAAAACTTTTCTTATTGATATTTTCAAAGGTTCGGAATTAGGGTTTTTACATACACAGAAACAAATCATGAAATATAAGAATATAACAAGGAATTTTATGCTTTGACTTTAAAGACAGTTGCAAATCAGAAACAGTAGCAACATAATAACCTCTCCCAGCCCCACCTTGGCCTTCTAGAAAAGTTTTCATTATACAGCATTTTAAGCATGACTTTTTCTCAAAATGCATATATCATTTATTTATTTATTTATTTATTTATTTATTTATTTATGTGTGTGTGTGTGTGTGTGTGTGTGTGTGGCCAGCTCAGCCCACCAGGGGGCGGGGCTGGCTAGCATGTGGTGCTGGGGGATTAAACCGCGGTCCCTGTGCTTTGCTAAGCTTGTTCGAAGTAGGTGCTTTAGACCACTGAGCCATCTCACCAGCCCCAGCATATATCTTTTAATAAGTTGAATCTCAATATTAAAATTAACTCTAGATATTTTGCAATGAAAATAAAATGATTTCAGCTTTAAAGATTAATAGTTAAACTCTAGAACTCCTTTGAAGCCATAAATTTAGCCTGAATTTCTAGCCTGTACAAGGCTGATGAAGGAGAACCCTTATTTCAGGGTTAGTCTGGGTTACAGGGTTCGGTCTTGTCTCAGTGCGATGAAGGGTTGGAGAAAGCAATGAACAAAGGAATTAAGATGTGCTCTGCCCATGTGTCAATTCCCCACAATGGCTGTAATTGTTGTTTATTACAACACTTACGTACTAGTAAAATTAGAAATAAGAAGAACCCTTCCCCAAACATTCAATCTAAAAGCTGTGTTGTATTATTTGTCCTTGTGTGGGTGGTCAGACTGAGGACATCACCTTTGCTAAACATGGGTGCTTTGTAGGTACAACCTAGCACACTATCAGGGGGTTCTCTTTAAGGAAAAGTATAAAATAAATAATGAACAAAATTAGATAAAATAATGAATGTTTTATAAGAGAAAGTGAATTGCAATAGATTACAAATTTAAACTCAGCCATAAAGAAGGATAAAGTGGAGACTTTTCTAGGTAAATGGATGCAAGTTGAGACCATACTCATACATAAGGAAATCAGACCCATGTGTGTAAACATCATACTGTCTCGCTAGTGTGAGAACCCGAACAAGTAAGTAGGACCCGAATGATAGATAATGTGAACTGGGAAGTAACTGTTCAAAAGAAAAGACAAACTGTGATGGGAAAAGGGGAAAGGATGAAAGCAGAATAGGAAAAAAAAAAAAAAACCATAAACACAAGACAGTTGGTAGTTACATAGCTAGCTTCTCTTAGTTCCTTGAAAAGAAAGTTTTGTGCTAATATTGTTCAGAATATATATCATTCCTCTATCTTGTCCTCTAAATAACTACTACAAAGACAACCATATGCA
>NW_004524853.1:1070088-1074153 GCF_000260255.1 Octodon degus
AGAGATAAGTCCTTCAAAGAAGAAACTAAATTAAAACAAGACCTTGTTATGGTCCTTCCTGAGGCTGACTATATCTTTTTTTTTTTTTTTTAGGGTCCCATGAGTATAAATATTGTAAAATCTCCCTTGTGTAAGAACTAAAAAGAAGAAACAAAAATAGAAAGCTATAACACAATTAAAAGGAAAGGGAGAACTTAAGAATTAAATAACGAAGAGAGGGCAAGGAGAAAGGCTAGGAAACATAACAGGGCAAAACATAACATTTATAGGCTGACTATATCTTTTTGAAAAGAGATTAGGTCACACAGTACAGCTGCACAGATGACCACATGGGACAGTGAGAGAAGGTAGCTGACTGAGAGTTAAGGAGTGGGCACCAGGAGAAAGCAGACCTCTTGGCCCTGCAGCCCAGGAAGTCAGCCTAAATAACTGCAGATGTGTAAGTTGAAGACAATGTATTTTTTATTTGATAACAGTCTCCAGTATTGTGTCATGACAGCCCTAGGTAAACAAATCCAGTGTCTCTACCCTCTATGTATTAAATTTTATTTTATATTTTCTATAGAAAAATAGTTAGCTTTTCTTGGTTAATTGAAATATACATATGTTGTTAGGATGTATAAAATTGTGTGAATGTACAGAAATACATTTATTTTCTGCAGCATTACTAGAGATTTGTGGCCAGTAAAGTAATTCTGATAAATTCTCTTTTGCTACTCAACTCTTGTATTTGTAGTTCTTTATGCCGTATCGTTTAATATACTCTTTTCTCACTAGGACATGTGTGTGGAACCTCATACCTACGCTTCTTGAATGGAGTTAGTATGTATGCATGACACATTCTCACTCCTCCTTCACCCTTTTTCCTCCACTCCCCCTGTAGCCTTTCACTCAACCCTCGATACCCTTCCTTTTTCTTTTTCCTTTGTACTTGTTTGTGGTACATAATGTTTACATCTTTTGTGTGGAGTTGGTGCTCTTGACAGAAGATATTTTTAGTTTGTGCTGTGTTTTGATGACATTGCCCTGTTCAGTTTTACACCGAACATTTGATAAATGGCAGGCTTACTTCTGCTTCATTTATACCCTTGCTTGGCTTGTGCTGACCACCTGCTTCCAGGGCTGGGAGCCAAAGGGCCCACTGAAACCCTGATAGAATCTTTTGTCTGTATATTTCTGTTAGGAGGCTGCCTTAGGTCACTGGGGAGTAGTATTGCTCTTAGGAGTCATTTTTCTACTGGGATGGCTAACAAATTAGAAATTATCCACTAAATGTATTCCTAATTTAACTTTCCCTTAGCAGATTGAACTACTACAATATCAGCTACCATGTGGGAAAGTATGCTAGATGTCAGAGAGGAAAGAGACAGCAATTATAACCAACTAGAGTTAAAAATTCCCTTTGCAAGTTTTATTAACACTTCAGTGTAAATAGTCATGAAGGACTCATCTCTGGACCTAAGAAGCAAAAATTTTTAAGCTTAAGCTTTATTAACTTAAATAACACCTGAGACGTAAGAGTTGCTTAAATTTACATAACAGTTCATGGGTGCGCTATCATAGACCTTTTCTTCTATGTAGTTTTCTTTTTCTCAGTTTGAAACTTTTGATTTATTCATTTTTATCCCTTGTAAAATATTTGAATGTCGTATGACAATTAATTCCTATTAAATAGTAATTAAATATTGATATTCTATTAAGGATTTCGAATGCCAAATGGAAATAGTCTTGGAACATTTGTGTTAATAGATTACTGTTTGCATTACTTTGCTGAGCTAAGGTTTGTGTTTAAAAAAGAAAATAAATATTTGAGATTGAAAGGCTTAAACTTAGAAATACTAAAATGAAAACTCACATAACAACATGACTAGAATTTAAGAAGTTGAAAAAAAAATCCCCCTGAGCTGTCCTTTATTCCTAGGGAAACATCATTGGATCCCTCTTGCATCAACATGTATTTAAATTTGTGGAAATCCATGGTCATTTATATAAAGATATTTTGGCAGTGGTATGTTGATCTTGGGAATATAAAACATTAATTCATTTATTCAATTTCATAATAATGTTTAATCTTCCAGATTGAATAAGGAAGTATTTTTGAGGGTTACAGAGTATTAACAAATGAGAGGAAAAAGGGAGACTAAATAGGAAGGTAGCAGCTGCTATTTAAGATGTAGTGTGTCTTGTGTCCTGTGTTAAACATTCTACATGTATAAACTACCTTAATTTTTAAGGCAACTGTAGCATAAGCAGTATTCCTAGCTTTATAGGTGAAAGGAACAAGATTCAGAGACGTAAAGTGATATGGGTAGAGGCAACTCCCATACAGATCTTTCTAATGTCAAAGCCCAGGTACTCAATCATTGGTCTATATATCCTAGAAACTCCAATACAGATCTTTCTAATGTCAAAGCCCAGATACTTAATCATTGGTCTATATATCCTTTTCCTTTGACAGTGTTATATTTGAAAAAAGATGCACAAAATGAGAAATATATTTAAAATAAGCCATGAGAAACACTATAGTCATTTTAGAGATTTCCTAAGTGTTCAGGCTTTCTGATATGGTGATGAGAGAGACAGTATTTCATGATGCGAATTGCAAGGTCTTGCTGGAATCCCTCAGAATTGGAAGCGTTTAGTATTTACTTATTACACAAACTGCATCTTAAGAAACTCAGGATCAAAAGAAGGTTATGAATTTTTTCATTGAACTAAAATGAAATAGCTAGAGTAAATTCCCATGGGACTGATTAAACTTATAGAATTGAAGGTGTTAAAAGAAACGGCTTTTGATGTCTGTTTTTCTTTCTGTCTTCCTTTGTCTCTAATCTATGCATAGTTACAGTATGCTGGAAGAGGCAGAAAGTAGGAGACAGGAATATTATTGTTTGATCTGACATCACAATTTGATTGAAATATTGAGAAAGTAGATGAAATTTTTCACTTCAAAAGATTTTTATACATTTCTGGCAGGTCCAAACACTCAACAGTCATTATTGACTAAGCAATCCAAACCATTGTTTTAGAATTTGAAGAAGCTTTATTGAAACTTCTTGAAAGAAATTAAGTATGATTGAGAAAATTCAGATTGTTTTCTTCTAGTAGTGAAATGAACAAGCAAAGTAAATGAATGTAAATTTAATTTAAAAAAGAATCTCAATGTTAGTTGTGTCACTTGAAGGTGTATTAGAACAGTAAAGTTAAGGTCAATAGATTGTTTGGTTTCTAGTTAATTTTAGGATCTCTTTCCTCACACACAAAATTGTGGCTTAAAGAATGATACATGGAGGCAGGGCTTAGCGGGGTACTCAAATTTGTTTCAGAAACATTGCATGGATTGAGTTATCCAGAGCATAATAAGCATTACTTCACCTCAGTGTCTTTTATTAGAGTAGATGTTCAGCAAAGAGTATAATCATTTTGCTGTTGGATAGAGGTAAATGTTTTCCCATCAAATAAGGGCTTTTTCCTTCAATTGTGTGATTCATGTTAACCAACCTTAAACAGACCCTTACTATGACTAGATTGTTCTTTTTCCTTCTGTCAGGATCTGTGCTGCGTAACAGGCTATGTTCCTCCTCTTTTTCTCTCTACTCAATCCTCAAGCACAATGCTCACTGATGATTTATTAGATATTGTTTTTCTTGCTTGAAGGTCCTCAACTGTGAACTGCCCTTTTTCTAATTCTTTAAAAGGACTATCAATTTCTTTCTGCTTTCAACATATCCTAGTTATCTCTCTGTCTCTGAATTAGAGCCCTCCCCTCCTGCCTCCTCTAGACTACATTTTGCTAATATCATCACTCTCCCTGTTCTCCTGGCTCATTTGTCTTGCTTCCATCCACTAAGCATCCAACTAAAATTCCACACCCCAGCATTTTTTGCTATGATTTCTATCTAGTGGTATTTCCCTATTGTTATTTCTCTTACTCTTTTCACTGACAAAATTTAGTTGCCTTAATTTTTTTTCACTAATAAATTATATTTTACAGTGGTATTATGGTTCAGATCTAAAATATGACCGTCCCCCAAGCTGTCATATGTTTGGAAGGTGATTTGATCC
>NW_004524853.1:1074333-1084552 GCF_000260255.1 Octodon degus
CTGAATCTTGATTGGGTTCAGTTCCTTTGTCCTGGCCTGGCTTTCTGCCATGTGGTATCTGCCTTCAGCCATCAGACTGAAAACATGGGCCAAAATAGACTTCTCTTTTAAGTTGAAAACATGGATATTCTTTCAGTGACAAGAAAGTGACTAATGCAGATACTAGTACCTAGAGTGAGGTTTGTTCTTGTCATTCCACCTGCCTGGGTGAGTTACAATCCTGTGGAACTAGTTTATGGGAAAAGTTGGGAAAGTATTGGAGATACCAAGTTGAGAAACCCTAGAATTAGGTAAATAGAGATTGGTAGGAGATTCAAGTTAGAGTGAAGATGACCACAATCCTCATCGGAATATACACAGTAAATTCCATACTCAGGGTGTATTAGATAGAAATGGTGACTATAATGGAAATGGAACTAAAGGCCATGTGTTCTAGCAAGGAATTGTTTACATTTTACTCATGCATTCAGATTTTTTATAAGGCTTAATGTAAAGATGGTTGACTAACAGAGGATCAGCAGAGGACATTTCATGAGTGCCCGATATTGAGGTATGGGTATTGCTGGAAGCTTTTAGCCAGACCTATGGGGAGAAGTAGGAACAAAAACCAGATATAAAAAGTTTTCAGTTTCATTAGAAAAGAAGCAACTTCAATGTTGGAGCCATGGAGAACATGATTACTAAAAGGATTATCGTTAAGAGAAGTAGGAATTATGTTTATAAGGTACCTCATGGATTAGCAAGACCCCATCTATTAGAGGCTCAAAGAGGGTACAGTGAAAAAGGAACCCTGGGTCACCTTCTTGAAGAGTTCCTAGGAATATGGTTCTTGGTGATTCATTTCTCCATGGTCAGTCATTGAGGTATTCACTGGTCTCTGCAGTCTTGATCCAGAAAAGCCCAAGTTACTGATGAAGCTTAAGGAAGATCTTAGAATCACCTATGTGGTGCTATTTTTCTTTCAGGCATGCAGAATTCAAGAGTTATGGGGTCATGGAAACTTCCACCTAGGTTTCAGAAGAAGGACAGAGATGCCAGATAGTGTGTCCCTGGGAGGGAAATGTGTGCAACTATAAAAGTAAAGTCAAAGGTGCTTTTGGTACTGAGAATCAAACTCATGGCCTTGTTCCAGGAATGTGGAAAGCCTGCTAGGGAAAACTGCAGAGAGCAAGTATAGCCAGCCCAAGAGAGGTCGTTTGGCCTGAGGCAGGCAAGGCCATAACTCTGGGGCTACCCAAGCCCTTTGGAGATCGCAGTTTACCACTACTTGCACTGGATACTACAGGATTTAATGTTTGCCCTGATACATTTCAATCTTGCTTTGGTCCCAATCCTTCATATCCTTTTTTAAAAAAATGTATTTAGTCCAGGATCTACAGAGTCTCACTACACAGATTGGACATGCAGTGATTCTCTTGTTTTGAGCTTCCTAAGTGCTGGGATTACAGGTGCATACTGCCATGCCCAGTCTTAATCACTGTCTCAGTGTGCCCCAGGAGTGGGGCTGGTATCCAGGCCAGAGATCGAACCCTGGTCCCTTTGCCTGCCTAAGCAAGTACTTTAGTTCACTGAGCTACCTGGCTGGCCCCTTTATATAATCTTATTTCTCCTCTTTGGAATAGGAACATTTACCTTATGCCATTGTTAGAAGTACTTAAATTTTATTTTTATTTTTACAATACCTTAAAGCTGATTTGCTCTAAGTCTCATAGGAGACTTGATTATGACTTTTACAGTAATACTGGAATTGTTGAGACTGGTGGTTCTTGAAGAAACACTAAATACATGTTTCATAATGAAATGGATCTTCTGATGGCCAAGGCAAACTTAAAGGTTTTGGAACTCAGTGGCATACGGTCTGCCTGGCAAGCACAAGGTCATGATTTTGATTCTCAGTACCAAAAAAAAGCAATGCCTCAAATTCTTTTTTTTTTTTTTTTGTCCTGGGAACTCAGAAGTTTGATTAGGTTATGGTTCAGATCTAAAATGCCAGTCAGAAGTCCCATGTGCTTGGAAGCTGATTGGATGATAGGGGGCATCAACTGACTGACCCATTCATGACTTCAATATCTGCATTTACTTCCAGCACATTTTTTCTGTCTTGCAGACAGCTGACAGTAACTGAAACCAATAATCCAAATGATGGAACATAACTAAAAAAATTGAATATATGGAATGACCACTATGTGTACCTGCAATCACTGGCTGTATGACTTAGCCAGAGTTCACTCACTGAAGCTCTCTCCTCCCTTGTCTTCTCTGGAAGGGTGCTGTTGTAGCTTTCTTCACAGTGACCAGGCTTGATTTACTGAATAATTTTTCTTCTCTGATTTGCATGATGGAATTCTTGAAGGGCATTTCATCAAATCTCTTCTTTTATTTGTTTATTAAAATTAATACTGGCCTTTTTCTAGCAACTCCAGGGATCTGCATTATTTTGTCATGGCCTACTTTGAGCCTTATCCATACTTCTTCAGGATGAAGATGCTGGTTTATAAGTTTTTTCTGTAAATGAGGTGCTCGGAAAGTTCTACTTATTCCACACTGTGCACACCATGCCTGTCTCTTTACAGTTTGGTTCATTCTGCCAGGATTAGTGTGAATGACCACCCTGTGTAGAATGGGTCTGCTTTCTTGCTCTCCAGACAAATAGCCACATAATGATCTTGTTGTAGGTGACTTTTAGGATCTACTTGGGACCTCAATTGTGTGAGTAACTTAAGGTATGAAATGACAGACTCCAAAGCCAACTATAATGGCCACAAATTGTGATACCATCTAGAGTATCTTTCATTCCCTGAAAGCTAGAATATTGTAGTTACATAGCAGATATTTAATGAATAACAAATACTCATTGTGTGATTGGAGATGTCACTTTTCTTTGTACTTTATTTTTGATGTTTATGCTTGGGTTTTGCTTTTTTCTTTTATTTCTAGTGAAAAGTCACATAGAGAATCTAATCTTCTCAAGAGCAAAGATGGTAAAAATTAATTTTAAGAACTCAACCTTCATTCTTTTGTGTACCTGATTTAACAGACCAAAATAGCTGACTTTTCAAATTTACTTCCAAGTAACTTTTAGGAAATAAGAGAAACAGACAAAATAATATGAACACTTTTAAAAGAGTTGAGAGTTCTAACTGTTGTAGTTGTTTACTTGACTTGCATCCTTTTAAAGACATTTATGCATGATTTCTTATGAAATAAAATTCTCACTTTCATATTAGGAACCTAAGAATAAATATTTCAATTTTCTGTCACTGATTTTTCCTGCAGCAACACTTCTATGAAGTGTTTTTTCACTAAAAAAAAAACCCTTAAACAAAAAACCTGGAGCCAAAAGAAAATTTAGTCCAGTTTTTGAAAATGTAGCTTTAATTATAACTATTATGCTATACTGGATTTGTAATCACAATTAAATTTTAATTTAGGTATAAAATTATAATACACTGTATATGAAAGAATTGTTTGAAGTCTTGTGATGTTTGCTTATACATTAGGAACATTTGCCAACATACTTAATTTCTTTTCCTTTGTGTGTGTGTGTGTGTGTATTCTGTTTTTTTTTGTGTGTGTGTGGCCAGCTCAGCCCACCAGGGGGCGGGGCTGGCTGGCATGTGGTGCTGGGGGATTGAACCGCGGTCCCTGTGCTTTGCCAAACTTGTTCCAAGTAGGTGCTTTAAACCACTGAGCCATCTCACCAGCCCCGTGTATTCTGTTTTTAGAGATGGGGTTTCACCATGTAGTTCAAGTGGGCCTTGAACTCATGCATGAAGCTTCCTGACTGCTGGGATTGCAAGCATGCACCACAGTGTCTGACAACAATATATTTTAATTTTAACTCATTGTCGATGATAAATCATAACTGCTGTTTTCTAGAGAATGATTTAGTTCCTTTTTAAAGAGAAAAATGTAAGGTCTTTATTTAGCTTAAGCGTAAGAGAAATATTTAAAGAATGTTTAAAGCTCCATTGAGTGGTTCTGGAGGCAACCCCTGCCAGTGGGCTCACACAGACCTCCATAGTTCTCATTTCTGTCATTAGTGGATTTTTCTCAGGCCTTGAAATGGGAGCACTAACTTTTCCTATCATTTTTGGAGAGGTCACACAACTCCATTAGAATTAAGGATTTGATCTTTTGATGTAAGTGGGAAACCACTGAGTGATGCTATTCTTTTCTACTTATTCCTGCAAGCACAGCTATCATACCAGCTGCCTAAGCAGCCTTGTTGAGGAAGTGAAAGTCCATCAAGAAGGAAAAAACTGGAGGATCATACAGTTAAGACTTGTTAGAATTCGGGTCTAGATGTGCCTCTAAAGTCTCATGCAGTCAGGGGGCAGCAGGCTTCTAGAATTTGTGATGAATTCATGATCCAATGCTGGGCTTATGGGTCTGAGTGCTGCACCCACCTTGGGGCAGAGAGCCCGAATGCAATATAAGGGAGGGAAAGAGGCTTGCTGTCTGTTGCCACTGCTCCTCCCCTTTGGCTCTTTCCACCATCATGAAATGCTGTTTGGCTGTTTTCCACCATCATGAAATGCTGCCCTCTGCTGTGTGCCACTCTGCCTTGGATCCAGGCAAGTATAGACTGAAACCTCCACAAACTGTGATCTGAATAAACCTTTCCTTCTTTTATTTTGTGTGTCAGGTATTTTGTCTTGCCAATGAGAGAAGAGTAACCTAGACAAGACCCAAATGTGGTGGAGTCATTTGGCCAGGATGCATATCAGAACCTAAATGTTTTTCTGATGTGAGAAAATGTCCCCTTCAATAAATTCTTCCTTACTCTCAGTTACATTACTGCCCAACTGGTGAGGTGTCTGCTTTTTCACTAAATAAAAATAAAAGTTTATTGTTGTTGTGTTTTATGGTATTATTTTTGAGATTTTGGCCTGGTATAGAGTTTCAATCAAAAGTCCCTGGATGAAACATTTCATCTATTTTATAACACACATGCATTGGCAAAATGTGTGTTTCAAATTATTTAACTTGAGCTTAAGGGAATTTTATGATGTAAGACAACTTGGGTTTGAAGCCAAGACATAATTGGAAGTGTGAAATTAAAAATAGAGATAATGATGACTGTATCATGGAGTTTTATGCCTTTAATTATTATGATAGGGGAATACACATTATTTAAAACTGCCTCTGTATTGAAGTACCTGCAAAAAAATCAGAGTCTACCCTCCCCCTCCCTCTCTCCCTCCCTCTCTCCCTTCCTTCCTTCATTCCTTCTATCTTCCTTCTTTCCCTCCCTCTATCTATCCATCCCTATCTCCTTTCTTTTCTTTTGTTCTTGTTTGGCACAGGGTCTTACTACACAGCTCTGACTTGCAGTGATCCTCCTATTTCAACCTCCTCAGCTGGGATTACAGGTGTGTGCTACCACACCTATTTTCAGTGGCCAGCATGGTGCGCCTGGGGCAGGGCTGGCATTGCATGTGGTACTGGGGTTCAAACCAAGGTCATTGAGCTTGTCAGGCAGGTGCTTAGACCACTGAGCTATCTCCCTGACCCCCTATCTGCTTTTGTTGCTCTATTTCATCTTTGTGTTCTCTCTCTGTCTCTCTCTTTCTCTCTGTCTCTCTGTCTGTCTGTCTGTCTGTTTCTCTCTCTGTCTGTCTCTGTCTCTGCTCTGTCTCTGTCTGTCTCTCTCTCTCTCTCTCTCTCTCTCTCTCTCTCTCTCTCTCTCTCTCTTTCTTCTTTTCTATGTTTTTTGAGGGAACTAAAGTTAAGCTTTTAAACATTTTTCTATGGTCTAGATTTAAAATGGCCCTCACAGCCTCATGTATTTGGAAGCTGACTGCATTGTGGAAGCATTATGGCTGGCTTAACTTGACTCTGCTTCCTTTCCACCATGCTCTGAGTACCTGTGTTTTCCCATGCACCTCAGCCATGTTGTCCGGCCTTGAAGCTAGCCAACTATGGACTAGAATGTGAGCCAAAATAAACATATTCTTTTAGGGCCCAGGGAGATAACTCAGTAGAATAAGCACTTGCCTGGCAAGCACAGAGTCCTGCATTCAATCCCAGGTACTGAAAACAAACAAACAAACAAACAAACAAACAACCCAAACAAACGAAAAAACCCTACTCTTCTAAAATTATGAGTGTCAGCTATTTTGTTTCAGCAACCAAGAAAAGGACCCAGACATGTGCTAAGAACTACCATTCACTCCTAAATGTCTGCAACCCTCAATTTTCATTAAGATGCATTATTATAATATGTTGAAAGTCAAGGAATTTAGAAGCTTAAGGAAGACACGCCATCAGATCTCATTTCTGTGAATTGTAGATTTGGTCCAGAGCCTTCATCTTTCTGACCCTATAGTTCTTTGTCTGTAGAGAGGGAAAGTAGAACTTACCTAAGACCTACCATCAAATGATGGAGGTGGTACATTTGAAACTTTCCAGTCCTTGCCTCATCACTGCTAATCAGTAGGTGTTATTGTTCCTTCTGACTTGACTGCTTTTCCCATTGAGCATTTTGTTTCTAATTTCGAAATAAATGTTTTTGTGCATTTTCATGTACTTTGTAATGGCTTGCTTAGAAAGTAAACTAGTAAAAGTTAATTAAGAGTATAGAATCCTTGGATGTTTTTCAGCCCCTTCTCTACATCTATGTATCTATATCTATATCTATGTGTATATCTATATCTATATCTATATCTATATCTATATCTATATCTATATCTATATCTATATCTATATCTATATATCTGTATCCACCTTCTTTATCTTATAAGTTCTTAGGACTGCTGCACCATGCTGGTCACTGAAAATAGGTGTGGTAGCACACACCTGTAATCCCAGTGGGGGAGGTTGAAATAGGAGGATCACTGCAAGTCAGAGCTGTGTAGTAAGACCTTGTGCCAAACAAGAACAAAAGAAAAGAAAGGAGATAGGGATGGATAGATGGAGGGAGGGAAGGAAGATAGAAGGAATGAAGGAAGGAAAAGGGGGAGGGAGGGTGGGAGGGAGGGAGGGGGAGGGTAGACTCTGATCTTTTTGTAGGTATTTCAATACAGGGGCAGTTTTAAATAATGTGTATTCCCCTATCATAATAATTAAAGGCATAAAACTCCATGATACGGCCATCATTATCTCTATTTTTAATTTCACACTTCCAGTTATGTCTTGGCTTCAAACCCAAGTTGTCTTACATTGTATGGATGGTAATTGTATCATATATGATATTATGTATGATAATTTTTAAAGAAGTGCTCATTTGATTTTGACTGGAGGTTTATAATTGAATTGAATATGTATAGTTTTAACAAGGTAGGTAAACCACTTTGTTATATGCTTCTTCTTTTTCTTCCTACTGTCACCTTTAATAGCTGCTCTGTTTAGAAATATATTTATTAACTTTACTGGTGCAATTTTAATTCCTTAATTATTTTGTTTTGCTTTCTTATTTTGCTCCACAAGTATGTTAATAATTTATGCAATTTTATGAAGTAAAATTGAGGAATATATTATTTTTATAGAAAATCTATATTGTTCTTTTAATTTTCTTCATAGCTTGTGGAAACTAGAGTAACTTTTTTTTTTTCTGTGCCATGCTTCCTTCACTGAAACCTGAGTCTGATGTTGGAGAGAGAATGACAGTTTGCCTTTACAGTGCTCCTAAAATTAGCACACTCACCTGAGGCTACCAAAAGCCCTCACTACAGTCACTGCTTGCGTGTAGAAGAAGTGCGGCTCTGCTATATTGTCACAATATTACATCTTTCTCATAGTTTGTATTGTGACTCTTGCCAGCAGAATTGAAAATTAGTGTCAGCACCTTTTTCTATGTCTCTGTGATGATCAATATTCTTGCTTTGTAGTCTTCAGGAAAAGTGCTTTTTTTTTTTTTTTTGTCTGTATCTGTTCTTACTATTTGATATATTTGGTTGATCTCATGAATATCATTTGGTAGCATTCATGGTGTTTTATAAAAATAGATGTTTTTTAGTTATGTAGAGCTAAGGCTGGTAATAAAATTTATATTGCAATGTTCAAGGCAGAAATTATGATGAAGCCAGACAGTTCTTTGCATGTAAACTAGCCTCCCCATGTTAATACTTCTCCTCATTTAACCTGGAAATCAAGTTATCTGCACTACTTGGGATTAATCTCACTTGTCTATTCTTAGTTTATGAAGTTTTCAATCTGTAGTATGGTAAAAATGCTTATTAAGCATTTTGAATGAGGCCTTTATGTAACTGAATCAGACTAATAGGGCCTGTGCTCTTTGGATGACCATGCATATTGGCAAGAGAAACTAAGGTGATTTACAACTATTTAAATTGTTCTTCAGTACACACAATTTAAGGATTGACTCTGATATTATGGGTAATTTGAGCAATAGTTGAAACTATTCAATAGTAATTGTGAGCCCAACCCATAAGCCCAAATTATGTCTTATTAATATCCCCCGAACTATGGTGAAAACCTAAAACATTTAACATTTAGTGGTGCATTCTTTTGCAGAAAGCCATTTGCTTCATTGTGTAATGCTTCTAAGAAATGAAAGAGTGGTACAAAATTCTCTCTCAGAGGGTGGATTTTATCTCTTTCAGAAGGTGTTCATGCCCTTTCTCAGGCTCCAGTTTAAGGAAGGAGGAGCCTTATTCATAGTATTTGGGACAATAAAACTTATTGGCCCAATATTATGCATTAATGAAATGAACATAAGTTGAAATAATATGCCCTGTGTAGGTTAAGGGTGATACACAAATGTTGCATGACCAAAACCTTGTTCTGTGCCTGCTTACCCTGAATTGTGAAATTGCCACAATTGGTAAGATTCTTTAAGTTCCCTTTTTTAGAGTGGTAATTGAGTTTGGTGTAGGCTGTGAAATTTGGATCAAACTTCCTGTTTGGTTTAAACTTCTTGCTTGTGTTGTAGATTGATTTGATGAATGGCAACTCTGTCATTTTTGGTGACCCTGAAATTGTGTGAAGTCAAGCAGAATAGCATAATATACATTCAGTACTACAGAAGTACAAGCACAAAATTCCATTTGTATTGATTCTAAATCCTGAACATTCAAATTCAATCATGGCAGAATACATAAAATTTACCATACCCATCTGCTTTAAGTGTGCAGTTCCGCTCTGCCACATTCATCATTTTCCACAGTCAAGCTCAGGAGCCCTTTCCATCTCACAAAAGTTAAAGTGCATGCCTGTTAAACAGCAATCCTTGATTCCTCATACACATCCTCTGAAAACCACCACTTTAATTTCTATCTCAACTGCTACCTCCTATAGGTCGAATTATATAGTATTTCTCAATTTTAACTGTCTTCTTTTGTGTAACATAAAGTCTTTATGTTGATTCATGTTGTAACATATGTCAGATTGTTTTAGGTTGAATAATATTTCCTTTTCTTTCTTTCTTTTTTTAATTTTAAGGAAGGTTCTATGGGATGTTCAGGGTCTCACTACTAGACAGGACTTGTAGTAATTCTCCTCTTCACAGCCTCCTAGATGCTGGGATTACAGGTGTGCGTTACCACACTCAGTCTTAATCGCCATCTCAGTGTGCACAGGGGGGCGGGGCTGGCATGGCAGCCCCAGGAATCAAACCCCTAACCCCTGTGCCTGCTTGCAGATGCTTTAATCCCCCCTCTTTTATATACCACATTTTGTTCCTTTATCTGTACATGGATACTTAGTTGTGTCCACATTTTGGCTGTTGTGAATGTGACTACTATAGACATAGGTGGAAAAATACATCCTAGACGTCACGCTTTTGGTACTATTGGGTGTATAGCCAGAAGAGCAGCTGCTGGGCCATATGAAGTTCTGTTTCAGTTCACTGCAGCACTGCCATCCAGCTTTCCTAGCCACTGCAACCTTTATGTGTCCACGAGTACTCACGACCTCCAGTTCTCCACATCACCATAAATCACGCCTAATTTCTGTTTTGTCTCTTTTTTCTAAAATAGTACTTGTTCTAATGCATATGAAGTGATATCTCAACATAGTCTTGGCTTGTATTATCCTAGTGTTTAGAATTGTGGAGCATCTTTCCATGTGCTTATTAAGTATTTGAGTATCGCCTTTGAAGAAATATCTATTTAGATTCTTTGACTGTGGACTTCATTAGTTTTTTTTTTTTTTTTTTTTTTTTTTTTATGGTCTACAGGGTCTCACTATGTACATCAGTCTTCTATTGATCCGCCTGTGTTCAGCCTTCCAAGAGCTGGGATTATAGGCACGTGCC
>NW_004524853.1:1088042-1089766 GCF_000260255.1 Octodon degus
TTATATGACTGTGATGGTTAAATTTATGTGTCAGCTTGACTGGACTAAATGATTTTGAGAGTTATTTTTATGAAACACTATTTTTTGGATACTCTTGTGCAGGTGCCTCCAAAAGAGTTTGGCATTTGAAAAGGTGACCTGAGAAACAAAGTTCACTTTTATTAAAATGAGGAGCCACCACTAGATTCATTAAAGACCTGAACAGCAAAAAGAGGAAAAGCAGATTCACACTTTATGATTTAGCTGAGACATATCTTCTTCTGCCTGATGATTTTGGTTTCCTTGGTTCTTTTGCTGTCAGGTTCAGATCTGGACTTACATCAGCCCCCTTGGCTTTCAGGCCTGCAATCTGAATTTGCCCAGTGGCTTTCTGTCCTCTGGCTTCCAGACAGCAGGCCTTGGGGCCGCTCCTAATGCGGTGTCCAGTGCTGCTGCTTGTGTAACCACCTTTCATTTCTACTTCCTTCTCTCTGGCCACTTTGGAGTTGGTGTGTGTGTGTGTGTGTGTGTGTGTGTGTGTGTGTGTGTGTGTTAGTTGAAATGGAACCCAGGGATGCTCTGCCATTAAGTTACACACGCAGCCCCTTTTATTTGTTATCTCTAAGCATTTCTCTAAGTTTCCCAGCCTGTCACTCGACCTGCGATCCTTCTGGTTCAGGCTTCCAGGTCGCTTACGTTGTAAGCTCATGCCATTGCATCCAGCTGTAACTCCTTTCAGATTTCTCTCTCAGATAGGCTTGCAGCGCAGCTCAGTTACTGCCAGTGGGATTTAAGAGGGTCTCTTGTTAAGATCTCTGGGAAGTTTTTGCTTTTTTGATGAAAGGGATTGGTGATTTGAGATGCTTGATCATTATTTCTTTTTCCTGCCTGAAAGAAAATAGGATGTTTGAGCTGTGCCTGCCATTTTTCAATTTTGAGAATATAAACAGGATTCTAAGGGTGCCAGAAGAGAAATAAAAAAAAAATTCTGTGATCCTGGTAGCATCACTGAGGATCTAAAGCAATGCAAGACTGTATATGTCAGTAGATTTATTATGTGAATAAAATTTTATTTTTATTTGATAAAACCAGGTTAGTTTTACTATTATCATTATCATTATCATTATCATTACCAGCAAGCCAGATGTTTGTATCATTACATTGGTTTCATTTAAAAAAATTATGCTATGATTAGTAAATTCACCTGAAATATTTTGAGGCCATTTCAAATTCTAATATGATAAATTTTGAGATGTATAATGGCTGAACAAAAGCATAAATATGATGCATCCTGGCCATATTGTCATCTTGAACTTGAGAATATTTTATATCCACAAATATAGGAGAGCACTCACTTCAAGGCACTGGTATTTCTTAGCTAAATGTTTTCGACTCATTGCATCCCTTCTCTAAGAGCAAAGGGAACTTTAGGTTCAGAACAAAATCCATCTGTTCTTTATGAGAAAACAGGATTGACAGAGAAGTAGAAGAGCACTGTTGGATGCTCAGGAGCATTTTATTAAAGCAATAGTTCTTTAGGCGAGGGAGATAGCTCAGTGGCATAAGTTCCTGCCTGGCAAGCACAATGTCCTGAGTTCAATCCTTGGCACCACAAAAATAAATAAACAAATAACTAAAGCAATAATTCTTTGATTGAACTTTGTAGTTGAAAAGAGAATCCAACTTCAATATTTAAAGTGACTGAAAAAGAAGAAACTGCATCGTCAGGAGTAATTTACCATCCT
>NW_004524853.1:1089866-1094795 GCF_000260255.1 Octodon degus
TTCCATGTGCTTATTAAGTATTTGAGTATCGCCTTTGAAGAAATATCTATTTAGATTCTTTGACTGTGGACTTCATTAGTTTTTTTTTTTTTTTTTTGTATTTTTAGTTATGGTCTACAGGGTCTCACTATGTACATCAGTCTTCTATTGATCCGCCTGTGTTCAGCCTTCCAAGAGCTGGGATTATAGGCACGTGCCACCAAGCCCAGTCTCAATTGCCCTCTAAATGCGCCCCGGGGATGGGCCAGCAAGGCATGCTGGAGATCAAACCCTGGCTACTGCGCTGTGCCTAGGCAGGTGCTTTAATCGGCTGAGCTGTTTGGCCAGCCCTTACTGTTTTATTATTGGATAGTAGGAATTCTTTATGTGTTCCTAGTCACAACCTCCTTATCAGATATATGACTGCAGAATAACTGTCCCACTTTTTGGGTGATGTCTTCAGCTATATAAAAGTTTTAAACTTTTATATATTTTAACTTATTTTGTTTCTTTTGTTGCATGTGCTTTTCATTCCATTGTGACATCTAATGTCAAACAGTTTTTTTTTTTCAATTTTGTTCTAAGGACTTTATGATTTTAGCTATTATATTTAGTTCTTTGCACCCTTGTCAAATTATTTTCACCATACATGCACTGGTTCATTTCTAGGCTGTCTAGTTTATCCCCTTGATCAAAATAAGTCTATCCTATAATAGGACTATAGCATTTTTTTGTTTCTGATAGCTTTGTAATCAATTTTATAGTTGGGAGATATGAAACATCTACATTTGTTCTTTTTCAACATTCACAGTCTTTTGATATTACTTATGAATTTTAGGCTGATTTCTTATAGGAAAAATATATTCTTTTTTTTGTGTGTGTGTGTGTAGGATCTCACTATGCAGCTCAGACTCATAGAGATCCTCCTGTTTTCAGCCTCCCCAGGGCTGGGCTTCAAGGCCTGCCCCACCACTCTCAGACTCCATCGCCCACTCAGGGCACCCTGGGAGAAGGGCAGGCCTGTAATCAAACCCTGGCCCTGTGCTTGCCTAAGCAAGCACTTAGTCTGTTGAGCTATCTCACCGGCCCAGAAAAATAGATTCTGAGAAAAAATGACACTGAAATTTTCATAGTGATTGTAGTAGACCTGTAGGACACTGTAGACAGTTTGCTATCTTAATATTAAATTTTCTAGTCCATGAACGTGGGGGTTCCTTCCATTTATTTGTGCCCTTTTAAGTTCTTTTTAGCAACATTTTGTAATTTAGAGTGTATAATTCTCTTACCATTTTCATTTAATTTATTTCTAAGTATTTTATTCTTTGGATACTATTGTAAATGGAATTATTTTCTTAATTTACTTTTGAAATTATTCATTACTTGTGTATTTAGATGCAAAGGATTTTTGCACATAAATTGTATCTACTAAGCTTATTGAATTTATTTACTAGTTCATTTAATAGTTCTAAGAGGGTTTTTAAAAATGAAACATTCATTTTTGAAGAAGGTAAATAGTTTAGATTTACTTAGACTAAAAGCCTCATATTTGATTTATAAACTAAAGTGTAAGCATACATTAGAATAAGTAAAATGCTATAATGAGGAACAATTACTAGTGTTCCTATTGTTAGTAATAAGACTGTTATACACTACCAAATAAAGACATTTGGAAATAAAATCCTGGGATATAATGGGTCTTTTCAGAGGGGTTGTATTTCTGGGAATGGTAAGTCATGCTTCTACTGAGAGTGAGTCACAGGGCTGAGAGGAGAGACTTTGAGTTGTTCAGGCTCAACCTGAGCAGAAGAGAGAACACACACACACACACACACACACACACACACACACACACAGACACACACGAGTGAAACCATTTAATGGACAGCTCAGAAAGACCTGAGCCTACAAATGTTTATTAAATTTTCATAAAAAGAATATTAGACACTATATGGATTCTTAATTCTAATTTTAAAAATTTAACAAAGGAAGGCTTGACTTTGAAAATCTTCACTTTTTCTTAGAAAAATGAAAGAGAATATCAATTTTTCACTTCAACATTTTTCAAGAGGAAGACTTCCAAAATCATATGAGATACTTGATTAATTATCTTTAGTCCAGATATAGTGAGGATCATAAAATTTGTAAGGAACACAGTAGTGAAAATTGAGGTATGTCTTGAATACCTTGCTGCTTCACTACAAAGTAAACATGCATTTAGAATCAGAGGAGTAAAATTTGGTAGTCACTGTGTGGACACATTGCTAAGAAGTGATCATTCTTCTGTAAATTCTGGAACATTTAAAATTTACCATCACAATTGTTTTTGTTTTATTTATTTATTTATTTATTTATTTTTTGCGGAACCGGGGATTGAACTCAGCCCCTTGCACTTGCTAAGGAAACACGTATTCCACTGAGCCATCTTCCCAGCTCCCTTTTTAAATTAATTTTATTGAGAAAGAAATAGCAATGAGAGTTTCAAAACAGATTGGCAGGACAGTTATAATTAATACCTTGTATATTGTTGTCTTCATAGCAGTTATTCACAGTAGAAGATGTGGACATTATCTCTTGTCTAAGTAATATTAGTACAAGTCTTCTCATTTTAATAATGAAAATTCCTTAATAATTACAACTATTTAATAAGACCTAGAATTTCTTCTTATATTTCACAGGTGCGCTATATTATTAAAATATTTAGTTTGGCATACCTTTGACCAATATTTATTTTAACATATATTAATTTTATATTCCTTCAAAACATAATCTGTTTACTTCTACTTCTGTGAATTTGTTTTCAACTGAGTTTATAATTGACATGAAGGGATAAAACCTACAGTAGTCTAACTTAATGATATTGTTGGGAACTCATTAAAAATGAGTCTATGAGGAAGGTGGAGGAGGTGTGTAAAAGAATAAAAGGAGGAGATAAATTTTATTTACTCCACAGTCTTCCTTGGGTTGATCCAGAGGCTCATAATAAATGAGAGATTGCACATTCAAGTGTGACATTTTAGAAAACAAATCGAATATACCAATGTTTACATCAATGTATTATTTATTTGGATATAAAGAATATCCAAAGATTTGTTTTATTATTCACTATTTATATACAAAAAATAGCAAATAATAAAGTAGAATTTTTTAAATTGAAAAGGACCTAATTTAAAATTAACTAGATCTGAGAAATTCCAGAGTTAACTGTTATAAATTATAGATGTTGGATGTCCTTTTAAAATATTAGTTGTCTATAAAATTGCTAAATTGTCGTGGGATGTATGGTGGTCATGTAGTAAAATAATAAAATGATAATTTCAGTAATGAAAAATTATACCCCACAGGTTCCAGTAAGTTGTATTTGCATTTTTGTTTGACTGTAAATATTGTTTAATTTCATCCATGACCCATTGATTATTCAGGACAGTTTTATTTAGTTTCCATTTATTTATAGAATTTTTGCTGTTTCTTTTGTCAATAACTTCCAGTTACATTGCACTATGGTCAGATAATATGCATGGGATAATTTTGATTCCTTTGCATTTACTTAAGCATGCTGTATGTGCTAGCTCACTCATGATGTATTTTTGAGAATGTCCCATTAGCAGCTAAGAAAAATATGTTCTGATGCTGTTGGATGAAACACTGTGAAGGTCTACTAAGTACATTTCTTTACAAATTTGGTTTAGTTCTGTTATTTCTTTCCTTATTTTCTGCATGGTAGATCTATCTTTGTGTCAATGGGATATTCAAGTCCCTCGATACAATTATGCTATTGCTGATTGGATTTTTTATGTCTCTTAAAATTTATCTTATATCCTTGGATGCTCCTACATTGAATGCATGTATACTTACAATTGTTGTCCCTTCTTCTTGCAGTTTTCCCCTTTCAGGTATGCAAATATGTAGTTACCTTCTTTATCTCTTAATCAAACTTGGTTTGAAGTGGACATTGTCACCAGAATAGCTACCTCTGCCTTTTTCTGGGTTCCTGTCCCATGGAGGATTGTTTTCCATCCTTTGACATTCACTATATTATTTTCTTTTTGAGTTAAATGTGTATATACTATATTGTTGAATTTTGCTTCTTGATCCACTCTGCCAGTCTGCCTCTTTTGCTTCATGAATTGAGGCCCTTTATGTTGTCAACCAATAACAAATGCTGGAGAGGCTCTTGGAAAAAGGTACACCTCCCCACTGTTGGTGGGAGTGCAGGCTGATACAACGATTGTGGAAATCAGAATGGAAATTTCTCAAAAAGCTAGCTTTGGAGATCCCATTGAAGCCAGCTATTCCCCTCCTTGGTATTTTCGCAAAAGAGCTGAAATCATGCTGTTGTGATATATGCACACCCATGTTTACAGCAGCACAATTTGTCATAGCTAAGTCCTGGAAACAACCCAAATGCCCATCAACTGAGGAATGGAAAAAAAAGATATGGTATTCTTACACAACAGAGAATAGCTATAAAAAAGATAAATTTGAAGCAGAAGGCACTACTTCATTCTCTTACAGTTTATGTTGTTTAATCCAATGTTTTATAATGACTTTGTGTATTGGCAAGATATCTGAAATGAGAATGAAAGAGGAAAAAGAATAAGAGAGAAGAAATAGTAGTGGGACATGGAAAGCCAGGAGGAAGAAAGGCAGAGAAATCAGAAAAATAAGAAGGAAGAATTTTTTGTAAATGATTTTTTTTCTATTCATTTATTGAACACACACTGTTTCTTGAGGGCCAGGAATCATGCTAATCCTGAACCATACACTGGTAATTAAATAATAATTTTAAAGTAACTACATGTGTATAGTGTTTCAGCATGTATCAAGGTCTGGAATAAATTGTTACAGTACTGTATCATTTTATTTCATCATGATTCTATGAGGTAAATATTCTTATGGTTCTACGAGGTAAATATTCTTATGCTTCCCAATTTCCAAGAGAGGAAGCCATGG
>NW_004524853.1:1098665-1127974 GCF_000260255.1 Octodon degus
AAATGAGCTACAAGCTCTTAGAAGAGAAATGTCAGGGAAAGCAGTTGTTTTCATTTGTTGTTATTTTTATTTTGTTTGCTGGAAAATGTGGTTATTAACCAAATCAGCAAAACTCTGAAGGCCTCACCTGTTTGAGAGGCCTGAATAATTTGCAAACTCCGTCATATAAAGTGTTAAAGTCACACCTGAGGGTTAGCATGAATTGCTTTCGCTTGCAAGTATGGGCCATGTATTGAACTAGCAATTGTGCTTAAGGTCTCTTGCAAAGAAGGGAGAAAACTTTTCTTTTGAAATAGTTTTTTGAAACACTGTATATGACCTACTTTTATGTAGTACAAACATAAATGTGCAGCAATTTACATCATCTGTGTGACATTGGTTACAGAAAGGTTTGTAGATAAGTTTTCAATCCATTTTAATTAGCATGCGGAAGCCTTCTATGCTAGCAAAGTACTCTGACTCTTTCCCTGTAATCCGAAAGGAATCTTTTCATTCCATGGCTTCCAAACACTGGTGTGCAATCAGCTTCTATCTGAATGGACTTGCTGGTGCAGAAAATGTGGACGGCTAGCTTGCATGTAACTCGGCAAGAAAGGACAGAGAGCGCTGAGTGGTGCCCTGCCTAGTGTAAAATCAAGTTAGAAGCAGCTCAGAGCAGATACTGCAACCTTTTGGAGGCAACATTTCTGGAGTGTTTGCTTAATGATTAATGGAAAATTTAATCCTTTCTCAAAATATCATCTGTACCTTTCATACTTAAGTATAACAGGATTGAGTTTGAGCCAAGTAATGTTGAAGTTACAGAAGATAAAGATGAATCTAATAAAGTTTATTGTTTGTTGTTTCTGTTCTCTGTGCCCTATAGTTTGCACAGCATATTTTTCTCCTCAAAACATTTTCTGATTCTAAGTGTTACATTTCATTTTATCTTTCTACTGCTGAATGAGTTGATTCCAGCCATCAGGGTATTCATAGCATAGTTCATTCTCTCTGTATTCATATAGATTTTTTATATACTCACAAATCATCTTCCACTTAAGTTCAACAAATCTATTAGCATCTTTGAGTGTAAGCAGTAGTTGGCTGAATTTCAGAGTCTAGCCTCATGGTATCTGATGTGACTTTAAGAATGATATATATCAGAATCCAAAGAAACTTTTCAAGGAGCTTTCTCTGTGAAGGCCTGTGGAAGTCACACATTTGTCCTCATCTCACTGGCCAGCATGACTGCCCCTGTTAAAATGCCAATTTGAGGGGCTGAGGAGATGTCTCAGTAGAATAAGCACGTCCCTGGCAAGCACAGGGGCCTGAGTTCAATCCCCGGTAAAGTGCCATTTTGATAGACTGAGCAAAAGATTTCCTGAGGACAAGGTATTTTTTTTCCCTACTAATCTGTCAAACTTGTCTCCCACTTTGTCTCTTTCATACTTTAAGATAACAACTTACAGAGATAACTTTAAAGATTATGTCAAATCATGAATATCTTTGGGTGGATGCTAGTTTTTCTAGTTCCATTTGCTGTATTTTATAATCTGATAGCTGAAAAGATATTGAAAAGAATACCTGCATAGTCTGTCAAATTGATGGGCTGACAAAAGAGACACTGTCATCATTTTTTTCTATGACTCTCTCTGATGTTCTCATAATGGCATATTTAGTTAATGGAGTAGATTAATTCAAATTTCAACTATGCTGGAACAAAAAAGTTGAATAGTGAGAGGTAATAATTATTATCCTCATTTTACTAATATTCAAAGTTATTTCTTTATCAGGTGGGTAGCACTTTCTCCTGAATGGTCCTTGCTAGAGACTTAATGTACAGTATAAGCATCCCAGCCACATGCTAAGCTTGGTTCAGTACCAGAGGGTGGGCATTGCGGATGGGCATGAAGGGTTCTTTTAGCTTTGAAACTGAATGATTGGCTGATTGACTCATGTGTTAATTGTGTAAGTTACTTATTGAAATCCTTATATGTATCAAGCTGTGTGCTGCTAATGCCTTAGTAAGCAAAAAGAGACAAGTCCCTGTAATCTGGGTGCTTATCGTGAAGTAGGGCAGACAGTTATTGATACAGTTTGCCAAATTGCCGCTTTGATACAAGCAGCAGGCAAAGCATGATGCTATGTGATTGTATAATGGGGAATTAGATTACTTATGGTAGTCTATAAGCACTGTAATGAGGCCTTCACACATAGACTAACATGTAGAGAGCATTGGAGGGATTAAGAAGAAAAGAAGAGGAAGAAGTACAAGCTATGCAAAGATCCTGTAGCACTAGGGATCTACTGTGAATATGTGGATTGCAGGAAGATGGGAGGGGCTGCAGGGGAGGAGTGAGTCTCACTGTGAGGCCAGAGGGAAAAGCTAAGAGCCTCCCATGGAAGGTTTTAAAGTGCTTTGTCTTTAAGTGCAGTGGGAGCTCATTAGAGGTTTTCAAGGAGATGATTCTAGGAACAAGTAAGAATACGTACAACATGATAGCATTGCTCTTCTGGAAAGACAGTTGGGCATCGGGGGTGGAAAGAATTGGTGCGGAGCATGCACCTCAGCTTTGCAGGTGCTTGCACATGACAGAGGGGCGCTAAAGGGAAGCGCAGCTCGCTTAACCAGATTCCCAGAAACTGGTGATAATGTTTATGATTCCAAATCCTGCAATGAGGGATTATAGGCACAGTGTTCATATTATTGACATTTTGATGCAAAAAGGAGGGTAATTCACATGACTGTGTCTCTTTCATTGTTGTTTTCACATGTGGGCTATCTGGTGTTATTTGCTTATTTGTTTTAGTGATTCTTCTAGGGCTTCCATTTTTAAGAATTAAGATATAATTATAAAAACAAAGATTTCTTCCTAGCCCTTTCTCTTTGCACACAAACATAAATTTAAAACAAGAATTTAGAGTATGAAAGTAAATATTTTTATATAAGTTGGTATAAATCACTAAATAAATGTAATTTTAAAACCCAGGATACAAAATAAATTTGCAAACAAGGTATTTTCTTGTCAGATGTGTAGCAGCTCTGTTTTGACTATTGCATTGTAAACAATTGTAAAGAGTGGTTGTAGCTTATTTTATCCTTCTGTGTATTATTCTTAGTTTCCTCTATAAGAAAAGATTGGAAAAAATATCCTTGCCCATATATCTTTCTGTCCTTATCTATCTCCTTAGGATAAATTTCAAGATATAACTAGGGGTCACTTGACATAAACAGTTAGATTTTCCTTAGTTTCTAAGCTTTAATATGACTTACAGTGGAATAAAATAGACATCGGAGTTTCACTTCCTTTTAATGCCTTTAGTGCTTCTTTTTCTACTAGTTCTGTGATTTTATACGAAGGTGACAGGCATCACAGAAGTACTTAGAATTAATGGTGCTTTCAGTCAAATTGAAAAGGAAGACACATTTTTAATACACTTAGCTTCTTAGTTAAATTGTATTCTTGCATATAAATTCCTTTCTGGCATAAATGAGCTGAAAAATATTAATTTCAAATGAACTGAAAAAAATTAATTTCAATAATCATTTTAATTGCTATCACAACATACATATTTGGCCCTAATTTTGCAAGGGAATTTTAACCCCAAAATAAAAAATGAAAAGCAGATAAGGTATTGTAAGTACATTTGATAAGACTTTTAACTAGAATTATGCTTGTAACCTTTGTGTTCCTTCTTAATATTTAAGTATGTAATAACATTTTGGGTTGCATTTTAATGAGTTTTCTATTTAAATTGATCTTTAATACAAAAGGAACCAGCACTCAAAATTAGTCTAGTGTTCCCTTCATAATTCACTGAAAAATCTGTGTAGATGTTTAGTAATACCATTTAAAATATATCTTTGCTATTACATTCCAATATCAATTATCTTTGTTTTCCATTTTACCTGATCTGAACTATTTTTAAAATAACTTCATTATGCGCCTCGTCACCATTTCCTTAACTGGTTTTCCCCATACTCTACATCACTTTGTTCTTTCATGAAACTACATTGCTCACACTATTGTAGTAGATGTTCTGTATTGTGTGGTAGAAAGAATGTGCATTTGGAACAAATACTACTTACTACCTGTGTGATTTTGGGGCATACTGTGAGCTCTCTGTGGTTTGGTGTCCTTAGTTACAAAGTATTGTTAGCAAACTCATAATAGTCAAGGTTCTGATTACATGGAAATAATACTTGCTATTTTAGTGCCTCTGAAGTACCTTAAGAATAAAGTTCAAAACTGTTAACTTTTTATTTAAAAATCAACCAAAGTTTGCACTCAGAGAATCTTTCAGTATTTATATTGACTTACATGTATGTGGCCAACATTTGAGTCAAAGTCCATTCAGGATTCTCTCCACTAATCTTATTTATACTTTTTCTGCCTAGACATTTTCTCCCTATACTTTCACAATTTGTTCATGTGCTACCAGTCGCTTAAATCCAAATGCATGACAGCTCCAAATTCCTGAATGTTATAATATTGAAGCGACTCTTTCTTCCTCAAACTTGTAGGCCACCGAGTTTTTTATTTTCTTATGATATTTGCTAAATGTATAAATTATACTTGCTTGTGTAAAAATATTTTCTGAAAGAGTATAAGGTTCTCAAAGCAAACTAACATTATAGGTCGATATAGCAAATTAGAACTATATCAGACAAAAAGAAATTTTTAATAACCATTTGGTAAATTAATCTAGCCTCTAGTTCTTTTATACTTAAACACATTCTATTATTTCAGGAACCTCTTCCAAATAGATAAATCTTTCCTTTGCTAAATCATTAAATTAATGAAATTTGATATAAGTGTGATTATTCTGAATTCAGGAGAGTTTACACCAACTCTGCAATGCAAAGTACACATTAGTTTGAGCATTTTAATATTACTGTTTTCTAGAAAGTAGCTCAGTTTCCTCACATAAGATATATACTACCCTACTGTATCAGAGACAATGACTCAGTTCTGTTCTACTTACATTTAAGAAGGAACTGGAGGCATCATTAGTTAATAGTTCATATTTTAAAGTATCTAACTCATTTCTGACTCAAATCAGTTTCAGCACATACAGCCCCATTGTAGTGCTGAGTGAATGTCCATTCGTTCATAAGAACATGTTCAACAATGACTCAAATAATGCATGATAGGCTAAAAAAGACTTTTTAACATGCCTTATGGATTCCCTATATTTTTGAGTCCATTTTACCTATATCACTTCACACAGAAAGACAACTCTTCTGATCTTAATTATCCCACGGAAAGACAATTTTATAATCTGACTTATAAAAAATGATCTCTGCAAAAGAACTACTAGACCTATTTTAGTGGTAGATGAAACACCTCAGTGAAATATATGGAGTGATGAGATCAAGGAATAAAATAATCTGTTAGTATGGTTGTTTTCCCTTAAGCAACTTCAATTGTATTTTTCTTTGGGTGCTTCTAAATTTTCTTTAGGAATTTTACTAAGATATCTATCACTCTGAATGGCAGTACCAAAAAAAAGAAAAACAATCTTGCTTGAGATTAGGAGACCAGAAGTTATCTCTTAAAGGCATTTAATGATGATGCTAGGAAAATTCCCCTTTGAGACTGAAAATGAATATGTGATGATACGTTATCATGGAAAGAGGGTGGAGAGGCAAAGATCATTTGAGAAAAGTGAAAAAAAAGTTGGAATTTTGTTGTAAAACAGCCATGTGGAAAGGAACATGTCCACAAGTAAGGGAAACACAAAAGGCACAGAGAGGTCCCAAGCAGGTGGCTTTTCTGGGTTGTATCTCCAAGAGGTACCTAATGTTTGTCCATCTGACTTTTAAGAAACTGTCATTGCCTATTTATGCTAACTTGTTAACTTAGCATTTTTTTTTTGGTAAAAAGCCCTTCAAATCCTAATTTTTTGTGATTAGTTTTCTAAAGGGTTTCCCAAGGATTTCTTCATTTTCATTTTATTTACCAGGAGTGACCAAAATATATTGCAATCACTTAAATTGTAAAAATTACCAATATAAAGCACACTGTTGTTAATCACTCTTTAATTGCTCCCCCCTTACTTTGAACACAGTTATCCTATTCTTGCTACCTTCAGAAACAGTTCTAGTAGTCCTCTTTCAAGACTGTCTTTATGAGGTCCGAACCAAATACTATCTAATAGAAAGGCAGTCTCCTAAAACCTTATGGTGTGTCCTCACCTCCCTTATTCAGTGGCTCTGCACTCGGCTACTTCTGTCCTCATCTCCCTTATTCAGTGGCTGTGCCCTGGGCTACTTCTGATTCTTCCTCAAATCAAAGGACCTGTAAAAGGTAAATGTTCGGATATAGTCAGGACAGCACAACTAAGGAAGACAACTTCAGAACCTCAGAATGAGGCACTAAAATTAGGACCAAGTATGTTTAAAGAGAACATTTGGGGGGCACTAACTGCAATGTGTGTTTTACTCCAAAATGTTTTTAATTTAAACATTCACCTTAATTTTTGGTCATACTGTATAGTTTTAAACAAGTGAATTAAATATAGAGGTTACCTTTTCCTTCTGTTCTCTTATTACTGTGGGTCTTTTGAAAATGAACACCTCAATTCATTTAATCAAGAATACACTTATTCCTTGGCTTACTCCTTCAGACTTCTAGCAGATGTGAGGCTAATTAAAAATCATCTATTAGTACAATTGTTTTCCTTTGAAAAATTTCAATTCTAGTTTTCTTTGGCTGCTTCTGTGTTTCCGTTAGGAATTTTATGAAAATGTCTACAAAAGAGAACTGTATCACCCTAGATGACAGTGACTGAAAACAAAACAAAACCAACAAGCATTAAATGTGTAAAACATGAAAAAGCAGAAGCATTTTAATAATTTATTTGATTGTTTATTTAGGGGCCAGGAATAGGTAAAGCAAATAAAAATTTTATAAATTCTTAGAGAATCTCAGTAGTCTGTACAAAGCAGTATGACTAATCTACCTTCTCCTTATATTTAATTCATAACATGTATTCAAAGTAAGTATTCATTATGGATAAAATATTTCACTTTTTATATTTTTATAGATAAAAATATTTAAGGATTTTATTGATTTTAATTTTTGTTTATTGTAAGAAATTCACTGGAACATTTCTAGTCCCATCATACCAATAAGTGATTTATTCTTAAATGTTTATATGAATATGTCCCTTATATAATAATCTACTAAACTGTGCTTTTAATGTTGGAGAAATGATACATTATCCTTTATTTTTAATGTTTTATAAATGTGAAAATTTTCATAAATTATCTTTCTGGTCATGATAAAAAATTGAACTCATACAGAATTCTTCTTTGTGCTTGCAATTTTGTCTAAGCCTAAAGAAAACATAACTGTCCTACATGAATTTTATTCATGCCCTAATTTGATTTTACAAGCAGAAAGACCAAAAGAAAAGAATGAAGTAATTAAATAAATAAATGTTACTTTTGAAAGTGAATAATTGTTTTGCACCGTGTAGTAATGTAATACAGAGAATGTACATATAAACATATTTACTGATAGTTCCTGTGTTTTTATTTTTGGTCTCTGAATTATACTCAGTGTTTTTAAACAAGTAGTTACTAGCATTTTTAATAAGCTTTATAAATGAGTTTATATATGCAAGTTTGAATTTAATTTATTCCTATCAAAATCTTTATGTTGTTACGAGATCAAATAGATTATCAATAACATGTGAAAATCTTACAATTTACTTTTTAAATCATACTGTTTAAGAAACTACAGCTATTGGATGAAGCAGTGTTTAAAAATCTGGCTAAGTACATACATTTAGGGAAAACTAAAAATAAGATTGAATTAAGATTATTGAGGACCAGCCTTGAAGGGCTGGCCTGGTAGCTCAGCGGATTAAAGCACCTGCTTAGGTAGACACAGAGGCCTGGAGTTTGATCCCTGACCTGCTGTGCTGGCCCTTCCCTCAGGGCCTGCTGAGACAGCAACTGAGACTCAGCATGGTGGCACGTGCCTATAGTTCCAGTGCTTGAGAGGCTGAAAAACAGGAGAATCACTACGAGTTTGATCTCCAGTGAGACCCTGGAGACCCTGTACTAAATACAAACACACACACACACAAGCACAAATCATTGACAGCCCCTTTTTCTTTTTTTTTAATTAATTAATTAATTAAGTACAGGGTTTTGCTAAGCAAATCAGATTTATAGTGATCCTCCTGTCTCAGCCTCCCCAGTGCTGGGATTACAGCCATGTGCCAGGCCTGGTTTCAGTGCCTGCACAACATATGGTCCTGGGAATTGAACCTGGGTCCTTGAGTTTGCCAGATGGATGCTTCGAACACAGAGTTATCTTCCCAATACCTCATTTCTTTAATATATGTTGGGACTGTAGATTTTAAAAAGTTATACAGGAAAATTTCATTTTATTTTGATTTTCAGTATTTATTTATATTTTAACGTATTTAGTACAGGGTCTACAGGGTCTCACTACACAGATCAGACTCGGAGTGATCCTCCTGTTTTTACCATCCCAAACACTGGGATTACAGGCATGTGTCAATACTCCCAGTCTCAGTCACCCTCTCAGTGCACCCCAGGGGTGGGGCTGGCACAACACCCTGGGGATTTAACCCCCACCCCTGCGCCTGCCTAAGCAAGTGCTTTAGTTTACTGAGCTAATCTGGCCGGCCCTTTGATTTTCAGTTTTAATTTTGAATTTTTTTATTATGCAATACATTCAAAGTAATCTATAAAGCAATATTATGCACCTTATTTAATTATGACATGGCAGATATTTATGCAACTACCATCAGAACAGGAAGTGGGTCTTTGCCAACATTGCAAAGCCTCCCCGAATCACTTCCCAATCGCCATCTGTCCTCAGCTTCCCAAGTTAACTTTTATGCTGATTTACTGTTACTAATTTAATGTTGGTTACCTTGCTTCACTGTATGGCTTAAACTCCAACGTGCCCATCCACAGACATTGCTTTTACCATATTTTGAAGAAGCAGAATGACACAGCACACATCCTTTGCTGCCTAGATTTTTTTCTCCCAACATATTATTTGTGATTTGTGTGATTTTTTGCATACCTGTACATCGTTTATTTTTATTGCCTTATGGTATTTATTGCATGCATATTTCGTACTTTCAGAGAGACTGCAGTCTTTATGGAAGTTTGATGTGTTTCTGAGTTTCACCTTAATGTCTGTCGGTTCTATACTTCAGTGGGGAGCTAAGTATGTGTATCTTCAGCTTTCCAAGATGTAATACGCGCTTATAGAGGGGTTATTGCTGTACACTTCCACGAGTCATATGATCATTTCCCATTGCTTCACTTTCTTAGTAACTTTGATATTTGTCAGTGTTTGAAATATTGTCTACTCAGATCGATATATGTTTAGCTAGTATCAAAGGTGAATTTTAACTACTCAGATTGCTACCGTAGTTAATATAGTTTCAATGTGCATATCTATATATATTCTTTTTGATATGAGTCTCATGCGCATGTGCACATCCACTCCCAACACAATAAAAATTCCACGTTTGCTACTTTTGGTATATGTGCACGTCTTTCCCAATATGTAGCCCACTTGTTCACTCACATCATGCTATCTACTGGAGATAAAAATTTTTACTTGTATTTTTAAAAATTTATAAATCCTCTTCATGATTAGTGTTTATTTCATCCTCATTGAGAACTGTTTCCTTAGGGCCGGCCAGATAGCTCACCAGATTAAAGCACCTGCTTAAGCAGAGCGCAGCAGCCAGGGTTTGATACCCAGCATGCTAGGCTGGCCCTGCCCCCCAGGCCAAGTGAAACAGCGATGGAGACTGGGTGTGGTGGTGCATGCCTATAATTACAGTACTTGGGAGGCTGAAAACAGGATTACTATGAATCCGATCTAAGTGATGAGACCCTACAGACACTGTAGACCCTGTCCTAAACACATTTAAAAAAATTTCCTTGCTGTATCATAAAGATACTACCCTGTATTATATTCATGAGGTTTTATCATATATTTTCTTTTTTATATTTTAACTTTAAATGTTTGTGAAATTTATGTTCATGTGTGATATAAGATAAACAGTTTAATTTTATTGCATGTGGGCCTTGAATTGTCCTTTAGGTTTTCTTTGAACAAGTTTATTCCCAATTGTATGAAATGCTCACTTTGTTAAATCATTTGTTTATATATGTATGCAACTGGTAATGCACTGGGGGTTTTTGTTATTTGTCCTTGTGACAATAATTTAGCAAAATAATTTTATTTGTATAAGTTCTGATATCTTAAAGTCTATGTCATCCCACCTTAGTTTCCTTTAGCAGTTTCATGGGTATTTTAGAGATTTTTTTGCACATATTTGATACATATTTTATAAAGCTTGTCACACACACACACACACACACACACACACACACACACGGTTTAATTTATGTTTGGATATCATCAACCCTAGCACACTTTGGGGAAAACCGTTTTGAATCTCTCAGTCCACGAACATGATATACATCACCAGGTTTTCAAATCTAAAAAAGAAATTGGGACTGGGGAGATACTGGGGGTGGTTTAAGTGCCTGCCTGGCAAGTGCAAAGACCCAGGTTCGATTCCAGGTACTGTATGCCATGCAGGGCCTGAAACTGGGCTTAATGGTGAATGCCTGTAATCTCAGCACTGGGGAAGCTAAGATAGGAGGATCACTGTGAGTCTGAGCTGTGTACCAAATAAATAAATAAATAAATAAATAATCTAAAAAATACTTTAAGAAAGAAATTAATTTCCCTCAACAAAATGTTATACTTTTTTCTGTTGAAAGATATGACATGACTTTTATGAGTTTTAATCAGAGTGTTTGATTTATTGATTTTTTTAACCTATGTCTCTAGCATCCTTGTAAATCTCTCCCAAATTATTGTACAACAGGGCTAGTAATTTTCACTGTGTATCTAAATTCAATACTATAACTACATATTTTGTCATTATCCTGTGCACAACTTTGGGTTTTATTTATCTCTGGATCGTAGTTGCCAGTGATAGAAACTGATTTTGGTTAACTTTTACAAAGGAAAACTGAAATGGAGACTATAGGTGAGCGCAGAGATTTCCAGGTTCCTGGAGCTCTGTTTTGAAATGAAGAGGAAATCTTGGCCCCAAAGCGTGAAGTATCATAGACTAAGACTTAGTAGCACTGTGCTTATGCTGATGACTGCTTTTGCTTAATTTAGCATCTTTTCCTGATTTGGAATATTCACAGACAAGAACATTTTGCTGGCCAGACTAAGATCTTTTCCTGGCTCTTCTCAGAGAAAGACAGGATGTGATCTTTGGGCTTTTTCAGTGAAAAGGAGTCTATATTAATCTTCAGTGTGTTGACTATACACTTATTTATTATGTCTCTGTATTCCCTAGATTGGTGGAAGGAAGGACCTGACATCTCTTTGGTGTAGGATTCAAAAGTATAGTGCTCTGTTCACTGTACCTGCAGTGTAGGACAGGGAGGGGACTGCATTTTCTGCCAGCCAGGAGGATGTACCACCACAGGAGCTGGTCACCCTAGTGAAAGGATGATCTTTCCACCAATACTATACACACTGAGAAAAGGAGAGGAAAAAATTATTTCTCTGAAGAAAATTGGATGCTCATAAGAAGAAGATTAGGATGCTGAAGCAAAACCAAGTCATCTTCCTCTTTGGATGACATATGACAGTTGGGTTCCCACCAGGTCATTCTCAGTAAAGTTTAGTAATAAATACTTAGTAATTCTGAAACAACTGTCAAGGTTTGTGTCTAGGTGTCTCCTCAGAACTACATGTTGTCATATAGCTTTTTCAGACATGGCTGAATATCTATTTTACCATGCTAGGATTAAGGGTATGTGATTACTAAATCAGACTACTGCCCTAAATCCTATAGTCTGGTAAGGTAAAAGGAGCTTCAAAACCTTGCTGTTAAGGTCTCTTTTTGCCTTTGCTACCTTCTGCCACCACAAACACTTGTTCCTCTACTGTGTGCCTTGGAAATAGCAGATTCTGTACTGAAATCTCTACAAACTGTGCTAAATAAACTTTCCCTCCCTTAAATTTGGGCATTAGGTATTTTGTCTCAGCAATGACAGGAAAGGAAATAAAATAATAATGTTTGTGGATTCAGCAGTGTATTATCTCAAAAATCATTATATACTTACCATATAAATATACAAAAGTTCATATATAACTACCATATGTGAATATATATATATATATATATATATATTCCATCCTTATTAATTTAAATGTCAGTACCTGATAATTTATAACAGAAAAATAGATGAAGAAGAGAAGTAAATCAAAACTTGGCATATTTTAAAAATTTGTTTTATAGAAATTTGTATTATTACGTGAACCAAAAGTAATTTACCTTATAACCTGATTTCTTCAGGAGATAAAATAAGGTGACCAATGTTTGTTTCTTACAGAGTAATGAAGTTAATCTTGAGTAGGTATTGCGTACTCCTCCATTTCCCAGATGTACTCAGCTTTCAGTTGTTACAAGAAAAAGGACTGTCAGTGCTGATGTGTGCAGATGTGTTAAGCTTGCGGAGATAAATTTTATTTAGAATAAAACTTGTATATGAGAAAATTCCAATTTATTTTTCTATGCTAGTTTTGGGTCCAAGTTTAATCTATATGTAGAGAAGACACCTCTAACAGGGTGTGGTGGCACAAGCCATCATCTGACACTTGGGAGCATTCAGGAGGATCATGTGCTTGAGCCCCGCCTGGGCCCCATCAAGAAACCTTGTGTCGGAGAAAAGAAAAGAAAGGAAGTGAAGCAAGCAAGCAAGCAAGCAAACAAGCTAGTAAAGAAAGAGCTTGACCTACATCTTGCTGGAATATAATAATCTCTTATCCATGTGATGACTTTCTAGGATGAGCAGCGATACCCTCTGAGACCACCTTATTCATTCTGGAGCTATACTAAACTTGCTTTCTCTATCTTTTCTTTTAAGAATTCAGAGCTCTACTGATTTACCTACTTTTGTTTTCTCAAAGTGATTTTTTTTCATTCCAAAAATAACATGTTTCTTTTAAAGCCATGCGGGGAGTAGATAATTGTATGACATAAAATGTGAAAATTTGGAAGATTTTTTATGCTGTTTCCGCACATTTGTCTAAATTCAGCCATCAGGATCAACAGATTGTGGATCTACTTTATCTGCATGAAAACACTGAGTCCTAGCACCTGAACACGTCTGTGTGTTTTTCCTCTTGCCCATTGTGACTTGTATTTTAAAACAAATGTTTTATAAAGAAACAAAGCATCTTTACAAGAGAAAATGGAATTGTTTTCTATCTAAACGATTGATAGGACATTTGTGCAATTTGATGTTATTACTGAAATTCAGAACAATATTGAACACACTGACTAGAAATTAAATTATGCTTTAGCTATGAACTTTATTCTTACATGAAAAGATATGAATGTTGTCAGTAGAACAGAGGTACACAAATGATTTTTTTTTAAATTTTGGATACTGATTCAATATGAAGGAACATCATTTTGCCATTAAAATGTTGCGTGGCACTATAAAAAGCAAGTAATGGAACTGACAATTGTTCAAGTCTCATTTTGATAAAATAAAAGCCAAAGAAATCATCACTTTAATTTATAACTAACTGCAAAGTTGTTCCCTGTTTCCTATGCACATAAGGCCTTTGATTTCTTGTTACAAATATAGCTTAAGAGAATGGTTTTTAAATAAGTAATGTATGTCTACCATAGATCTGGACCTGTAGTTATAAGAGTCAAAGTAAAGAGCACACACAGATTCTAAGAAACAGGGAGGCAGATTTTGTGGAGATGAGAAATGGAGGTAAAAATAATTAAAGTTTAATATGTATGTGATAATGTATTGCTTCCCCAAGAAGACTGCAATTATTATCTATCACAAAGGTATCCTAATAAAAAAGGACCTTAAAAAACAGGCAACCTGCAATCAAAAATAATTACATGATTTAATTTTTTTTTTACTAATTTGTAATGATACTGTGAAATATCCACTTAAAACAGGTATGCAGTGATAGAACCCTAATTCCTTCACATTCTCTGGAACAGGAAATACCAATCACTATTTTTTTTTAAAATTTAGTCAAATAAGTACATCTTGGGGCTGGCGAGACAGCTGAACAGTCTGAAGCATCTGCTTAGGCAAGCTTAGGCAGGTGCAGGGGACCACTTTTTGATCCCCAGCACCATGTGCCATGCCAGTCCTGTCCCCAGGGTGGGCTGATCCAGCCAAAAGAAAAAAAAAAAGAATTACATCTCATTTCAGTTTTTGTTATTAAACTTATATATTTGCCACTATTTGAGTATGTTTTCAAGGGATGATTATTTGTTAAATTTCAGTTGATTTATTTATGTCGGTGACCTTCTAAAAACTTACAATTAAGATTTTTTTATCCTATTACATATGATGCAATAATTTTATTCTGGAGTGGCATCTGTCTTTTATTTCTTTATAATAATTTTTTTTTTTAATCCGGAATCAAACTCAGGACTATGTGCTTGCCAGGTAGTTGTTTGTGCCACTGACCTATATCCATGGCTATGAGGATATTGTTGACAGAACATTTTCTGCTTCTAATTATGTTACTCTTACCTTGTGTCTTCTGTGTTTTTGTCATATATGAAGCAGCTACATTGACCTTCAAATTAGAAATTATTATTCTGTGTTTCTCTTATTAATAACGTTTCAGTTAAATTCCCAAATAGAAGAAATCAACATAAGAAATGCCAATATATATTATAAAGGGCTTGCTTTGTGCTGGGTGATTTTTTCTGAGTTTTTCCATGAACTGATAATTGTCACTTCTGAAATTTTCTGATAAGGTAGGTTGTCTTTAGTATGATAGAACAATAAGAGATTTGATAGAGTTTATATGCATAGAGCAGGTGATGAGCTGGAAATGGAGTCTTTTCTTGATGCTATTTGATAAAGCATAACTTATTATTCACTAATACAAATAGTCCTGCTTAAAGAATATGAAGGAATGATTTTTGAATGTCTGTTTGTTTCCTGTTCTTTGTGGCAGGCTGTTCAGATTATGAAAAAAATTTAAGTGCTTCTTCGTTTCGATGACGTGCTGAACTAAGCAAGTTTATAGTAGCCCAAGAAAGAAAAGTGAAACAAAGCAGCACATTAATCAAAATAAATCATATGATTCTGAAGAAAAGATCTTGGTGATAAAATTGCAGATTGTGTCACAGAAAGGCTTTCATTTTGAAATTCATCTTTATTTTCCTTGAAGCGTCAAAAATATTGAAAATCCGAGAGCTTTGGAGAGACAAAGATCATCTGATTGGAGAAAGAAAAACTCTAAAGCAAAAACAAAAACAAAAACCAGTAATTCAACGTATATAGCATACAGGTCACTCGAAGCAATAATTTTATTTTAATCAAAAAAGAAAATGAGGTTGATAAAGGAGACGGATGTGTAAAGGCCACTTGTCATGGTTGTGAGACGGGAGCTCGGGTGCCTGGCTCCTGAAGCAGTATAATTTTCACAGTCTGCTTTTCTACTGTACTTTAAATTATATCAGGGATTTAATTGAAATAATTTTAAGCTGCTAATTAAATAGTGGTCTACCTTGACATTTTCAGAAGTGTGTTTATGTTCCTAGCAAATTACTGGATATGTGTGTCTTCAAAAAGGGAGAAACATCCTGACCTTGTAAAATCCTTCCTCTATGGATTCAGTAGAAATTTCCAACTCACTTTAATCTGCTATATTTAGATGCTTTAATGGCATTCAAGGTTATCATAAGATATATTTCTGGCAGTATTTCTTTTTCCTCACCAATTGTTTTTTGCTGAACTAGAAAACAAACAATTAGAATAGGTAAAATCCTGAGCTTCTAATTAAGAATGTATATTCAGTGAAGAAGATAATTATCATACAATTATAATTATGCTTTCTTTTATATGCTTCCTTTTATTTTGATGAGATATATATATATATATATATATATACATATATTCTACATGAAAAAATATATACTGATGTTTACAGGGTACTTTTTCCTTTTTTAGGTAAATTTCATAATTATGTTGATCATTGTAATTAGTATTCATAGTCACAGCCTCTGAATTATATTTCCAATTCTGTGAAGTTATTTAAGCAGAGTTACTCATGGGCTTCAGCTTCATTTTTTAATATTCCTTCGTGAGGCAAATCCTTTGCCACTACATAGTTGAGTTAATTGGCCTCTTTGCTTTCCAAAACATTTTTGTGAAACAGAAGAATGCAGGCACATGAGCCATTTGGCCTTTTGTATTGAGAGTCATTATAAAACTTTATGGAATTACCTTTTCCTTCATCAAGAAATAAAGAGTGCTTCATTCATTCATTAATGTAGCATTTATTGCTCTTTTCTTCTGTGCCAGTGCTTTGGTAATGAGGGAGGAAGAGAGGAGAGCAGGAATCACTGGTACAGAAAGCAAAGCGGTCTGTGTACTCAGATATTCTTTATCATCTGTGTTGCCTTTCATAAATATTCAACTTCTTTCTCAGTTTCTTCACCTTTAAAAGGGGCACATGATAGAATGGCTGAAGATTCTAGAAGGAATAATTAATGTAATGTAAATGTTAGCTAATTTTATATCTTTAAGAGTTTTTTTCTTGCTTTGAATACCTGCCCGTTGAATCAGTACTTTCATAATGAAGATTTGTACAAAATGTCATGATCTCTTACAAAGGATGGTCTACAAAAGAAATATAATTTCGTAGCATGTTAAAGTTTTAAAAATATTGTTTTAGTCCCGCATGCCATGCCCCCCCCCCCCGCCCCGAAGAGTGCTGAGCCAGCGACCAAGGCCCAACGCTGGGGAGGCTGGAAACAGGAGGATCACTACGAGCCTGAGCGGCATAATGAGACCCTGTGTCAAATACATTAATGGGAAAAATGTTAAAAAAATATAGTTCTCTATGTAAAGTTATATGACTCAATGGCAATTACATGTCACATGTGTAGTGGTCCTGAATTTTCTCACATAGACTAAGCCTCTCATTTGGAGTTGTATAAAGAACAAGATCCCAGAAAAAAATGAAATATTGACCACATTCCTTACAGTAAAGTGTACTTTTCCTTTGATACTACCTCTTGAGTATTTGAATGGAGGTCTAAGAATACATTATCTTATCTTTATGCATGATCAGTTACTCTTTATTGATATCAGCTTAAAATGCTTAGTTTTTCCTTTATATCTTTATTGTACCATGAAAGAAGAAATGATACAAAGAAATGTAAGAAAGGACTGTATCCATGATTCTTAACTCATATACAATTTCTTGGTTTTTAAAGATTTTTTCAAATCGTGTTTCTTTATTAGCACATGTTTGCAGTACATAATGATTATGTTCTTTGAGGCAAATTGGCACACATGCACATCTCAATTTTTTTTTTATCACCTTAACCTCCCTTCTACCTCATCTCTACCTTTCGTTCGTTTTCCATTTTGAACAGCATATCTTTCTTCCATTTCCTATTCTCTCTTTTATTTTTTTTTCTTTATTTATATTTTGGTTTCTCATATTAGAAAAACCATGTTATATATGTTTGTGGTTCTGTTTTATTTTACTTAACATTATGTTCTCAAAGTGCACCCATTTATACTTCTTCATGGTAGAGTGGTGCTCCTTTGTGTATATATTCCAACACTGTTTACAGTGATACACGCATACCTTTGTTTATTGCACCAGAATTCACAATAGCTAACACTTGGAAGTGACCTAAATGTCCATCAACAGATGAACAAATAAAGATTTTTAGCATTGGGCTGGGCAGATAGCTCAGTGGTCTAAGCACCTGCCTGGCAAGTGCAAGGTCCGGAGTTCATCCACAGTACCAATGCCATGCCAGCTCCAAAACTGGGTGTGGTGGCACACACCTGTAATCTCAGCACTGGGGAGGCTGTGACAGGAGGATTGCTATGAGTTCAGGCTGCATAGTGAGACCCTATACCAAATAGATAGATAGATAGATAGATAGATAGATAGATAGATAGATAGGTTCTTTTGCATCTTATTTCATTTTTGGTAACGCAGTTAATGAATTAAAGTTGAGTGAGAAACTAATGATATTTTTATTAAAAAAAGCTTAGATAGTTTTAAGCTATAATGAAATTCTGAAATTTAAGAAAATTTAGAACAAGTTAATGAGTAATAAGAAGAATGCATAAAATTCAGGTTTTCAGGTAGGCAAGGCCATGATCAGATAATGCATGGAGAATTAGAGTTGAGGCGTGTGTGTGTGTGTGTGTGTGTGTGTGTGTGTGTGTGTAATCATCATACAGGGCCAGCCAGATAGCTCAGTGGACAAACGCACCTGCTTAGACAGAGTGCACAGGCCAGGGTTTGATCCCTGGCCTGCTGTGCCAGCCTTGCCCCTGGGGCATGCTGAAGCAGCAATTGAGATTGGGTGTGGTGGTGCACGCCTGTAATCCCAGTGCTTCGGAGACTGAAAATTGGAGGATCACTATGAGTCTGATCTACGTAATGAGACCCTGTATGCCCTGTACACCCTGTAGAGCCTGTCCTAAATTCATAAATAATAATCATCATCATTGTACGTTTACATAATTATTTTGCAAATTATTATTCTTCATAGTACTCAGATTTTATACTTCATATGTGATATACCATATATCAGATTTGCAATTTATTGATTTTATTCAGTGATTAAACTTAACTCTTTCAATAGCTTTTCATTCATCAAAAATTTTAAGTAATTGCACTGGATCATATAGAATGGAAATACAAGTATATGACATTCTAAATTGGAGGCTGATATTATAAAATAGAGAACAATTATAATCTAGATTTCTGAACTGATCATGTGTATATTGTTAATATTCATTGGATAGCGATATATTCATCTAAATATTCCATCTAAAATGTTTTTATATAGAAGTAATATTTTTATAAGGTTAAGTATCAGAAAAGGTATTGACTAAGAAATAAATGAAAAATTCATACAGGATTACAAGATTAGAAGCAACCAAAATAGCAGAAATTTATTTAAATTATGTGGAAGATTATGTTCACTAAATTAATAATGTTGAGATCACAGAATATAAACATCATAAGTTAGTTTCTAAACTATAAGACACTATCATAGTTACTTTATTTTTTTAAATGTATTTGGTACAGGGTCTCACTATGAAGCTCAAACTCATAGTGATCCTCCAGTTTTCAGCCTCTACAGTGCTGGGATTATGAGCGTGTGCCACCACACACTGGGGGCGGGGCTTGTATAGCATGTGGTGTGGGGATTGAACTATCATCCTTACTAATGAAGAGCACATAACAAACAACATGCTCAGCTAAAAAGCAAATATTTTCATTGATCTCACCAGTGTGTATTTCATAATCAATCAATATTTCTAAAGATACTATATCCAGACAAAAATCACATTTGAGTCTCCTCTGTTTTAGAAAACAAAGAGAAATATAAATGTTTTGATAAATTTTCCTTAAGAATAATTAATAAATTTCTAAATGTTTTGTTGGATAAAGATGTAAATAGAACTCTCATCATATCTATTTATAACTGAATTCTTTTTAATTGACATTAAGGTTCGTAAGGTATTTTCATTTGAAATTTTGGTCCTAATATAATAATAGCCAACATAAAGTGCTGACACTGCTAAAACTATTTTATTATTCACTGCCTGTTTCCTAATTCGTGGGCTGGTAATTTTCCCTATAATAATACCCACTTTTTATAAAGACTAGAATTTCGTGGAAATAATTTGTTACCTTTTATGCTTTTCTGAACAGAAAAACAAAATCTGCCATTATTTACAAGGTCTTTGCTAAATGTTTTACCAAACATTGTATTAGAGTTGATAAGTACTGTCACACTTTATGGATGAAATAAATAAAACAATATAATATAGAAACTACAGTCATTTAATTAAGAAATGATATCATGAAATGTTGGAGGGTCTTGTGCAAAATGAGGCCTTGCTTTACACTTCATATGAAACTTAATTTCAAAAGATCAGGAGTGATATATAATAGTCGTAGTGTACTTTTAAAAGAAATTAGAAAAAAATTAAATGCCATTGAATTTGGCAAAATATCTTGTGGGATATAAGGTCATGAAGTATGAAAGAAAAAATTTGACAAATATGACTTCATCAGACTCACAAACATTTTACTTCTCTTATTTGTTAATTAATTGGAGATTATTGCATGTAATCTCCATTATGTGCCTAATAATCATACTTATTCTGGATGTTTTATGGTTTTCTATGTTTTTTATTATGCATATATATTTTTCATAATTTGCTTTCCAATAAAAGTCACAAGTATGGTTATACAATGTATAATTGTGCTATGTATAAGAGAATATTTCTAAATATTTATGTATTTATATACATATAATGTATATAATATGTATGTATTTATATACATGTAATGTATACAACATATGTGTATGTATGTTGCCAATAATATATAAAGAGATCTTACAATTAAATAATAGGACAAACCAACTAACAGGGTGAAAGATTTTAGAAGGTCTCCTCACATCTACACTCACTTATACATGTCTTTTACATATTTATTTGTATATGTGAACAATGTACATATACTTAATATGTACAAATGTAATTCAATATATATTTGTTAGCTATAAATTAATTATTATAGAAATGAAAACTAAATCTATGAGGGAATAATGCTGCATACTCACTAAGTTAGCTAAATTATCAAGACTGATCGTATATTACTGAGAAGAAAACTTAAGAAGTGCTGTGAAGAATAAAGAACAACATGACATCCTGTGTAGTGCTGCTATGTAAAATATTTCAACTCCTTGGAAAACAGTTTAGTTTTTCATTGTGAAATCAGCATAAACTATTTTATGTACCATTCCATTTTAAGTGTTTTTCCCAAGGTGGAGAACAGTGTATGTTTACACAAAAACTTATAAACAAATTTGTATAAAAGTTTTCTTTGCAATAATTTAGAACTAGAAACAACCCAAATTTCTGTAAGTTGCTGAATCAGTGAGCAACTGAATCAGTTGTTGAATATAATATGCATTAAATCTAATATATAAAGTTTAATGTATGTGTAAAATACAATTTCATAATAAAAAGTGATCTACTGATATATATATATATATATGATAAATGTCAAGATAACTAATGGAGATTTTTCAAAGTAGTGTATTAGATTAAGAAATAGATTACAAAAAAATACCAACAAAGCATGGTTGTTCTGGGGATATTCATTAGCTTGATCTTGGTTATGTATACACATAATGAAATTTACCAAGTAGAAAACGTTAAATATTAACAGGACAAGAAGAATAAACCTGAATCATTTGTAAGAAAATAGCCACACTTGGGTAAGCAATACAAGTCAGGCACAGTTTTATTTTCAGATTTGTGTAGTATCTTTTAAGTAGGGCAAATTCAGATAAAGAGCAAAACAAAGGAGTGCTAGACGGAAACAGGGAGAGAGCCCTTTGGAAATGCAGGCATCCCACTAGCTGGCTACCGTAGGGCTCCACCCATCCACGGTAGTGCTGAATACTGAGGGCCCAGCTTTTAACAGTCATGTCACTTGTGGGATGCTTGTCCAAGATTTCTACACAGAAATCCCAAATGTCCATTGGCAGAATAGATGACTGTTTTCTATTTGTATCATAAAGTCCAACAATTACAAGGGATAAACTGATATCACACAACAGTGATGCATGTCATGCACATTGTGCGAAACAATTAGATGCCAGTTATTTCTAACTTTATAATTCCATTTAAGTAAGAATCTAGAAGTCAAAAAGCTTGTAGTTTATATCTACAGGTCAGTAGTTGTCAGGTGGTGAGAGGGAGGTGAGCCCAAGTCTTCAACTCAGTGTTTTACTCATTTACTCATTCATTGACTGGATACTATTAATGTACAAGTTACTTTTTAATGATTAAAAACTGAATTAATTTGAGACTTGTGGTGACAATGTCAGGTCAGCTAACCATTAATGTTATCCTTAGAACATCATTTATTCATAATCATTTTCTAATATCCTGGAGTTAACCAAGCTGCAGAAGATATGACAAAGTTTGTATTTCCTTTAAATGCTCATTCTAAGAAATATGATGCATTTTGTAAATAAAAAATGCAAGCTAATTAGATGAATTGTGTGTGTGTGTGTGTGTGTGTGTGTGTGTGTAATGACAAGTAATTTTAAGTATGTGAGACCAAAGCACAGGAAAGGGATATAATAAAATAGAACAATTGGAAATTCTTTGGACCTTTAGATGAGAGTCAAAGAAGCTGAAGGTCTATCTTGAGGAAGAGATCTGAATGAAATTGAGATATTCAGCTAATTTAAATTTATCCTAAGAGTGTTCCAGACACTCAATATTGAGTTCTTTGGTGAGTGTATAAGTCATTCAGGTAAAAAATGGGACAGAAGTCTGACACAGATAGAACATCAAGAAGAGGTACTGAAAGCTTTGCAAGGATTTAGATTCAGCTGAGGTAGAAAATCAGTAATTTTCCAGACTCATTAAAAGACCATTTTACATTGATAACATTGCATAGATTATTGGACTTGAAAAGTTTTTCCAAACAGGTAAAAATTTTAAATTCGTAGTGGACACAATGTTTTGTGGAGCCATCTCACAGGTGTCCTTGGTACATCACCAAATTAAATTATGAAGTTGTTACTTTATAAATCTCCAGATAATGTCACATGAAAACATTATGTATAGGATGTACTGTTGCAGGTGCTGTTCTAGACTACTAGTATTTACACACACACACACACACACACACACACACACACACACACACACACTAAACTGATACATAGACTTATATACAAATAAATACAAGAACTAATGCATAAACTGATCCACTTACTATAGGAATAGAAAAATCAAATTAGTGTAGAAGTAAAACAACATGATAGTGCATAAATATTCCCCGTGAGTGGTTTTGGCTATAGTTTTTAGTTTAAATGACAGAACAACTGCTTAGAGAATTTAGAAGAGTTTGGACTATAAGAATTTAGGGCCAGGGTGTGAGTTCAGTAGAATAAGCACTTGCCTCGCAAGTGCAAGATCCTGAATTCAATCCCTGGTACTGCAAAAACAAAACAAAACAAAACAATGAATTCAGACAACAGTGAGAAAATGTTAGGAAATTTGTAAGACAGAAAAAAAATTAATTCTGATAAAGCATAGGTAAAAAAATATAAGATACGTTTAAAAATATGTTCAAAACATGGAAAATTACTTATTGGATGCATGCAGAAGAGAAAGACTAGTAAAAGTGTATTAAAATGTGTTAAGTGCCTTTTGATCCCTAAAAATATCTCAGTAAGCTTTGCAGAACTTGTGTTATGTGTTGTTATTTTAATGATGATGAGTTTATAGTGAAAAGTTACATATTTAGAGATTGGTGGATAAAATTAACATTCCAGAGCATATTGGCCTTTAGTTCCAAACTATCTTTGGAAAAGAAATGAATGGTTGGGCCCAGATTTTGGCAGGTAATAGATGCTGCTTAAAATTTCAACTGAATTTATTGAATAATAAGTATTTTATATGATTTTAGTAACAACTACAAAAAAAGTATTAAATCTCTTTTGAATAGGCCTTGGATATAATCAGAGTTGTCCATTGATTGAATGATTAGTTGAGTTTATGGTGGATTAATATGGATAGAGGATACATTACACCAAATTCAGCCATGTAAGTGGGAGGTGAAGGCAATACACCACTTGGAGGACACTGGTCAGCTGTGAGGTGTTCATTTAGTGGATAATGTCCAGTTGTTAATGCTTTCAAGACCCATGCTGGCTTTTAATCTGAGGCTGTGCTTTTTCCTTGAAAACTCTAACAATAACAGAGCATTTTGGGAGTGCTGACGCTTGTCCATTTCTGCATAGGGGGAGCTCCTGTGGTGGGCATTATTTGATCCAAAACCTAGTATTGGATTAAACAAGACTTATTAGATTTGTATGTGGTTTGAGGGGTTCCCTGTGCAGTCCTATTTTGCTCACCCCACTTTTTTCCTTAGATATTTTTGGGGTTATCTATATCGCTCTGAAAGTTTCCCCTGCTCAATCCCCATTCTTTTTACCTTTCATAAATATTATCATCCACAAATTTTATGTACTCTTAACTCAATCTCATAAATATTAGCCTTGGAAGAATTGTTAGCAACCAGGCATTGCAATGCACTACTGTGACCCCAGCTACCATGGAAGCTGAAATGGGAATATTGAGTTCAGGGTCATCCTAGGCAAAATTTTTAAAATAAAAGAAAATTTAAAAAAAATTAGGGTGTAGTTTAGAGGTAGAACTCCCATGGGCTCATTCCTCAATATTGTTAAGGAAAAAGAAAATAAAAATGAATTAGTGAAAATAGATGCTAGAGTTTTTTGCTTGATAGTGATATTAGAGTATCACGCAGTTTGGAGGAAGAGAACTAGGTGAGAGGGGTCAGGACAAGGAGGAGGAGGAGGAGGAGGGGGAAGAAGGGAGGGACAGGTACACATTAATATCCCTTAAGTGGCTCTGCAGTCTTGGCTAAAGTCACAACTTATAAATATGACATTTCAAGAGCTGACAGTACATCCAAAAAGGTGGAATTTAAAAAGAAATTTTAAGAATCAGAAAGAAAAGCTCAAGGGTACTAAGGGAGGACTGTGTCAGCGGTGAAGAGAGCACTTTCAGGAAAGAGGTGGATCTGTACATACTGCCAAGTTGTCAACAAGGGTGAGAGCAGTGGAGGATCGCGTTGTCTGCTGAAATGTGTGTCTGAAATGTGACCTTGTTCTCAGTGTGAGCACAAATGGCTGGAAGCAACGAGCGCTGAAAGGAACCACTTGTCTCCTATAACGATGGGACTAGGACTTCGTGTTGTGAAAACCCAAGGAAAATAATACTTTCTGAAGCAGGAGGCCCACCTCTCCTTCTAAGTACTTTTTGTTAAGTAATGTATAAATCATACGCCAAGTATTTATGACACTCAGATGTTCATTGCTAGAATAAATACTATTGGTCCCGAAATAGAAACAGGAAGTGGATGCTTATGTAGCCCTACAACGTACACGTAGCTACGTTTGTGTACTGAGATTCTGGCTAGCTCGTTTTCCTCCATAGGTGGCATTGTCTACCCTTGTCATTTTAAATGGAACCAAACAAAATGCATATTCTCCTAGTTGGCTTTTACTTGTTCTTTACGAAGTTTCAGACTGATGTCATGTATACCATCTGGATGATTGCAGTTGCTTGACAGTGAACTAAAGGGGCATAGAAAAGGGAAGTTTTTGAATAATGATTTACTCATCTAATATTAGCCCAATTAACGGGGCAGTTTTCTTTAGTTTCGTAGCTAACCCACATTCTTTACCATTCAATGTTGTATATTCTTTTAATTTAATATATTCATTTGATTACGGTCTTAACTCTGACCTTCTTTGTCATTTGAGGTCACGCTTACATGTTCAGAAGGAGTAGTGAGTTTCCAAGCAAAATTGCACTCTAATTTCTATACCTGCTGTGTGCATTTAGAGAACCGTTTTCCAACTGTGATATTAATATTGCATTATTTATCATGATGGTAACTTGCTGACTTTTTCAAGTGAAAGGCCAAGATTATGCCCCACAGGGATAATAATGGCATTTTTTAAATAAAAGTATTGATCTAATTATTTCTTTAATAGAATCAGGACAAATATGTGGTTATCTACACTATCAGGAACATGATTCCATATTATACTCAGAATATGGAATTATATTTAATAACTAATTTTATAATGTTAATTTAAAATTTTTATGTAAATCTATTATTGATCATAAATTCCAATATTGGTCATGTTGACTTACCTTTATCTAACATATACTTACTATTTCTGCTAAGGGCATATGCAAAAATTATGACATAACATAATGTATTTGCCAAAGGATTATGGGTTTTGATGGGGTTTTTTTCTAATTAGTTTATTTATTTATTTATTTATTTATTGGCAGAACTGGGGATTAAACTCAGGTGCTTGCGCTTGCCAGGGAAGTGCTTATTCCACTGAGCCATCTCCCCAGCTCCTATGGGTTTTAATGTTAACTGGGCATATTATTTGAAGTAGCTCTGCAGTACTGAATTAAATAATAGAAAATTAGAGCAAACAGAGATTTCTCCTTTGATCAAATGTTAATGATGGAAGTTATGAAGGACTGACTCACTCCATTGACCACCTTCATCCTGTCTTCTGCATTCTAATCTGGTATTGTAGGTGCCGCTGAAAACTGAGTCAGTTACTGTCCTTTCTATTTGTGCAATACTTATTGATACTGAAGAGTTGGTTTGAACCACTGGTGATCCAATTTTATTCTTTCAAGCAAAACTGTCATGGGCTTTGCCCAGGGGAACTTGGATAGCATTTTAATTCATTAGTTGTATTCAGGCCGATATTACTGTGTTTGTTAAGATCTGATTGAAAATACTACAATGTGAACAATTGCTTATTTTTATAAGGTGACATGATATTCACTTTAAGAAAGGTTGAATTTTTATTGTTTTTTGATAGCTTTTAAGCAGCATCCTCTACTTTGACTTGCTCAACAAAAACAAGGTTGCCTTTCAGGTTATAAGTCATTATATAAAGCCAGCTGATGTGTCCTGGAGAACCTACATCCCAGGCACCCAAGAGAACTCTGGTATAGTGAACATTTTTCCTTGTTTCCTCTTGAAGAAGATTCAGTCCACGCCTAGCATTTTTGTCTTCTCCTTTCAAGTGTTATACCTTACTTTTGGTACATAAGGGCTTATAAAGCCAAGGCCACACTCCTTATCTCTATTACTGGACAGAAAAATGTACATTTGCTTTAACTAAAATAATACATATTTTCTTAGGAAGAACATATGCTGTGTAAAGAGCCCAAAATGCCCAATTGTGGTGATTTGGAAAAACTAGGCAGGGCTAGCCTTATTGGTTTTGTTGTTTATTTTTGGTACCATTTCTGACAGTTATCTGCATTCCAATATCCAGTTTCTTTACTGCATGCAAAATGTGGGTGACATTTGTATCCACATACAGTTTTGGTTTAAATCAGTTTCATTCCTTCTCTTGAACCTGAAGGCCATTACTAAAAATAGCCCCTGCCCACTTATTCAATAATTAGTTCAACCTTGTGATACACTTTCTCAGATTGATTAGCAAACCACTAGAAGCAGCTGGTGAAATCAGTCACTGAACTTCAATTGTAAAGAAAGTCTGTTACTGGTTGCAATTGCCACTTTGATTAGTACTATAAGGAGAAGTGGGAGTTGAATTTACAGCACAGTGTTGAGAATATACGGAGGTAGGGGTATAAAATCGTCCCAATTTATAGTTTCGTGTGACACCTCCCCAACACATACCATTGGAATGAGGAGGAGGGCGGACCTCGTTGCAGGAATAAACAGAAATCAGACAGGCTGGTCTTTTAATCCTCAGGTCATTTTGACAATGCCGACACTCTGAGATATACAAACCTGGGCATAATTATTTCAAAAAAGCTGAAAAAGTCTTGCAAACTACCATAGCACTGTAAAGTGGGTTATACTAAGATCTGAGTCTGTTCATTTATCAAAATGCAGGCTTAGCTAATGTTTAAAGAATTCTCTTCATAAGGTGGGGATTTGGTTAAATTAAGGCATACAGATAATGAGCTTGGTAAAGCAGAATGAACTGTTAAGGTGGTAAAGTTTAAAAGCACATAGATCAAGAATGCCACTGTTAGGCTGAAATCCTCCCCAGGAGCATGAAAACATCTTTGCAATTTTCTTATATTTATAATTCCTTCTTTGCCTATTCTGTCTCCACTCTTGCCTTTTTAATTTTTTTAACTTTATTTTTTATCCTATTGCCAAGAAAAGCCTCATTTTGTTTTTCTTCTGAACAGTGTATAAATGTTTCGATTTGCGTAACACTGTGTTTTATCCACACAGCCTTGTGAGGTTTCGTACTCAGGAATAGTTTACCCGAAGTGTTAAGAACCACTTAGGTGTTCAGCTAACACACATTAATTTCTATGTCTGGAGCATGAAGAGAAGCTATACATTTCATCAGTATTTATACTAAATCATTTTTTTTTTTTTTTTTTACTTTTTACTGTGAGGGTTCACTGTGTGGCGTTGCTGCTCCTTATGCTAATTATCTATAGCACTTAACTTAATGTTTTGTGAATATTATATAGAATATTAGGGATATGTAGTTATTTTTTTTTCTTTTTTTTCTTTTTTTTATTTGAGAGAGAGAGAGAGAGAGAGAGAGAGAGAGAGAGAGAGTGTGTGTGTGTGTGTGGCCAGCTCAGCCCACCAGGGGGCGGGGCTGGCTGGCATGTGGTGCTGGGGGATTGAACCGCGGTCCCTGATGCTTTTGCTAAGCTTGTTCTAAGTAGGTGCTTTAGACCACTGAGCCATCTCTCCAGCCCGGGATATGTAGTTATTTAGATAGATGGGACCTATGGTATATTTTAGGTTAAATTATTCACATGAATTAAGTATACCTCCAGAACTTATCATTTAATAGCCCTTTCTCTATTTTATCTTGTGTGTGTGACCAGAAAGTACTTTTAAAACTATTTCCTGAGGGCACTTTATTCCATCTACCAAGAACATGCCTGAGAAAATTTCTAATTTTCTTTACTGTGTTTGCTTCTATGTGATACTCACTCCTCTTTTATATTTATTATTCATGAAAATAGTTTTGCTAAAATAGGGCATTTGAATAAGTTAAAAATAATTTCTGTAAAAAATTGAAAATTTAAAACTAACTTACTGCATTTAATCATTATTAAAATATTCTCAAACTAAATGCTGGATTAGTATAAATAAATGAAAAGAAGTCCCGGCAGCTAATATAATATTATGTAAAAGTAGGAGCTGTCTAAGATACTTAGACTTGAGAAACACCCTGGAGTGGTGGTTCAGTTATAGTATGTCCCAAAGGGACAGAAAAGTCCAGGAAGTGGTCTCCTGGGACTTGATGATAAAGCACAAAAACCAGGGAAAAGGGAATAATTTGAGCTGAAATTTAAGTGTAAGCAGACTGAGGAGGGGACACCTTTGACTACTTTCTTCCCTGCTTTTCCCTTTGGGAATACTTTATAATTCTTTTTGATTCAATGGGGATCTTTGAGAAAATAGAACAAAATTTAGCTCAGTCAAATGCTTCACCATTATGCACACCAGATTACGTGGCTGTATTTCCACTTGTTTTTAGGTCTACATTATTGCCATTAGACAAAGAAAGCTGGAGAAGGAGAGAGGAAAGAAGGGAAGGAGAAATGGAGGGAAGGAGAG
>NW_004524853.1:1128896-1138023 GCF_000260255.1 Octodon degus
TCAAGGTTCCATTGTAGTATGAATACAAAAATAATAAAATATATAATATACATGTCTGTAAAATATAGAACTTGCTGGGGAGATGGCTCAGTAGAATAAGTGCTTACCTGGAAAGTGCAAGGACCTGAGTTCAATCCCCGGTTCTGAAAAAAAAAAAAGATTTGTTAAAATATAGAACTTATCTTCAAAACAGACAGTTGTGTCCTTCCTTTCCCAGTCAATCTTCACCATAACTCTTGCTCCAAAGTAGCATTCTTTCGATTGTTAACACCATAAGTTACTTTTGCTTGAGCTGCATTTCTTATGAATGGAGTCATACAGCATGTCCTGTTGCACATTTGCATTCCCCCTGTCACCAGCTCCATCCATATCATTTTATTATCATTAGTTACATTCTCTTTGTTTCTGAATAGTATTCCATTGCTTGAATATACCACAGTCTGTTTACCAACAGATGGCCAGGTTGCTTCCAATGTCCAATTTAAATCTAAATTATAACATTGTTATAATCTTATGTGTGTTTGTAGATATATATATATATATATATATATATTTAATGCTCTTAGATCAACTTAGCAGTAGGATTGCATCAAAGAAGTGTCTGTTTAATTTTATGAGTACAAAACAGGTTTCCAAATTAACTGTACCTTTTCACACCTACGAGCAATATATGAGTGTTCACACTTATCCCCATCTTTTCATATATTTGGTGCCATCAATCTTAAACATTGGCTTGTTCTGTAAATTTATACTAGTATCAATTTGCAAATCCCAAATCTGAAGTGTTCCAAAACTCAAACTTTAAAGCACTGACATGACATTACAAGTAGAAAGTTTCACTCTTCACCTAATGGGATTAGTTGCACTTAAAATGTAGGTGCATTAAAAGTGCTGTATAAAATAACCTTCAGGCTATGTGTTTAAGGTGTCTGAGGAATATAAATATATTTAATATTTAGAGTTAGGTTGAATCCCCAAGATATCTCTTTATGTATATGCAAATATTGCAGAATTTGAAAACATCAGAATATGTGACACTTGATAGCAAGCATTTTAGATAAGAAATATTCAACCTATGTCTTACTGGGGTTTATGGTGTAGTCTCTGATGACTACTGATGTTGAACACTTCATAGGTTCTTCCTGGTGATTTGTGTATTTTTTTTTGAAATGCCTTTAAAATTGTCTTGTTTTTTTTGCCTTTCACTTGCTGAAAGTGAAAGTGTTTTTATGTCCCATATAAGTTTTTGTTAGGTAATTATAAAAACAATTTATCAATTACTTAATTGGCAGCTATCTTTTTTTTTTTTTTTTTTTTTTTTTTTTTTGCAGAACTGGGCATTGAACATAGGCCCTTGCTTTTGCCAGGCCAGAGCTTATTCTACTGAGCTATCTTGTTAGCTTCACAGAAAGAAGTCTTAGCATGAGTATAACTGGATAAAATTGTCATAAGCACATTTTAAATTTTGACAAGGAATTTGTTTGAATATTTATGTGGTCTGCTTTGCTCCTGCTGGAGAAAATGCCCACTCCAAAATTTGCTAGGGAGTTATAATCTGGCTCAAGGGACCAGAGGATTCTGTTCATGGCTCCATAGCAGTCACATCATGGTGGAAAGACATGGGGAGGGGAGAGGAAAGCTGTTCAACTTGCGGTGGGCAGAAAGCTGAGCAGGGTAACTGTGACAAATAAAAATAGACCCTCAGAAACATGCCCCAGTGTCTTACTTGCACCCGGACCCACCTCTTAGCAGTACATTCAGCTGAGTATGGATTAATGCCCTAATGGGTACAATTTCCCCATAATTTAGTTATCTCTTCAGGGGTGTGTTGAACAAGTCAAATTGATTTTTAAGGTTTGTCATCACAATGTCTAGTTTAGTTTCTTCCTTTGTCATGTTGTATTAGTAAATGTGCCCTGTGCAATTTCTGCTTTAAAATTTATTGAAAGAGGGCCAGCCAAATAGCTCAGTGGATGAAAGTGCTTGCCAGCAGGCTGGTTTGATTCCCCAGGCCTGCCATGCTGGCCCCGCCACCTGGGCATACTGAGACAGCAATTGAGACTGGGCGCAGTGGCACGTGCCTGTAATCTCAGCTCTTGGGATGCTGTAAACAGGTAGATCACTACTAGTCTGATATAGTAGTGAGACCCTGAACACCCTGTAGACCTTTCCCTAAAATATAAGTAAATAAATAAAATTTATTGAAGGTGCTTTTTGACAGTACATTAACATATATCATACAAGGTGATTGAGAATTTTGTCTTTTGTTTTTTGATGTGTTACAGCAACCACAAGAATGTCTGGAACATAGTAGGCCCAAAGTATCAAGTGACTTTCAAAAATGATCAGTGGTTATGGGAATAAAAAATATAAATCGTGTCTTTTAGCTGTTAAGTTCAATATGCCATAGTAACCTAAATTTGTTAATGGTATACCTCAAATTACCTACAGGTGTCCTAATTTTTATCTTTTTAATTAGTTGTTAATTGGCTGTGAGATCTACAATTATATTTTGTTCAGTGTTTAATCATAATTCTGTGGAAGCCTTTGCTCCATACAAATTGGTGAAAACTTTTCCATTGTACAAAGAGTGTTAAAGGTGATATTTTTCTATGAATATTAATCAAGCATTGACCCTCTTTTCTTAATTTCTTTGGCAATTTATGCAGCTATTACTTCTTTGCATTTGACTTTGCCTTTTGATTTCCATTTGAAAATTTACTTTGAAAAAATTGCTCATCTTCCTATATTCCTCTTCCTATATTCCTCTTGCATTATGAATTTATTTCATGTCAATAAAATATGTAATAATTATATCATCTCCTATGTCATCCTATCTTTATTTTTTGATCTCTTACATGTTAATAGGTATAATCACTTAGGGCTTGGGGTGTATATAGTAGAGCCTTTGCCTAGTATGAGCAAGGCTCTAATTCATTTCTGCAAAAATATTAGAGAAATATGAAATATATATCTGAATAAATGGATGAGAAACAGGGTCCCTTGCATGTAGCCATCAGGACGGTCATGGAGAAACAAGCAATTAAATATTTCTGCTAGTGGCCACGATTGACTGTACTTCAGTTATGTCTATCCAGCTTGTTTCCTCTAAACTATTAGATGATTAAGATTACTATTTTGCATCATCTGAAGAGTGTGAATAAAACAATATGTTCAAATATTCACTTAAATCGTTATGAAAATAGTTCAGGTTTTTATCTGGAACAACTATAATGAAAGCCATGCCTTGGTTTTCTGGTGGCTAATTAAATGCATGTTATTTTTTGTATAATCTGCCATTGTATGTGATTTGAAAGAATAATGATTATAGGCAACTCAGCTTTCCTGGTTCTTATCATATTTAATATCACTGAAGACATACAGTGTTTACAAAGGCCTAAAATTGTGTCTATATGTTCTACGGTACACACGCTACTACCTTATGATTAAAATGAGAAAAGTCAAATGAAATCAGTTAATGGTTTGACCAACTATAAAGAAGAAATGTCATTGTTGTATATTAATTCCAGATAATTGATGCAAATCATCCTAAATATAGTAGCCATATGAACATAAATTATCAGCTGCAGTTGGCCTTCTAGTTTGTGTACCTTGTTGTTGTCTACGGAGTTTGACTTTACCCTCCTCCCTCCAAGAGCATTTTACATTATCTAGATATTTTTGGTTAACACTGTAGAAAAATGCAGGATAAAACCCTGTAATATTTGTAATCATATTACTGTACACAGAGCAATACCACAAAAAAAGAATTATCCTGACCGAAATGTCAGTAGTGTTGAGGTTGAGAATCCCATGTGTATTTTGTAAAAGACCATTTTATAAATGATGATATGAATCCAGAAAATGTGTCATACATGGTGCTGTAAAATGCCACCATCATTTATGATGCAGTTTTCTATGATGGATTCATCTTTTCCTAACTGTTGAGGTTTTTCTTTCTTTTTTCAAAAAAAATGAAATACTAACACCACAGAGCCATGAGAAGAACCTTATTCACTTTTACTTAAGCCTGTATTACATACTTATTAGTGGGGAAAACACACAAAAAGTATGTTGGAGACTCACTGAGATAGTGCTCTATATGACGTAAAACAGAACGTATATGTAAGGGAGTATTGCAGATGAAGCATGTCATCTTTTCTTCACTTTTCCTACTAATTCTATAAGAATAAATATATTGAATAATATTCCATAATTGTATTTGTGAAGAGAGTTAAATTAGTCAATGGGAATAAAAGTTTCAGAATGGAAGTATATGATTTGGGACAGTATTTTAGATATAAGAGCCATGTGCCACACACTGGACTGAAGTTCTTTGGACACACATCTTTCTCATTCAATCCAATGAGGAAATAGACTTCTGTACTAGAAATAATGACACTCTGTGGATTGAAAAGAGGTGCCTAGCATTAAGGAAAAACAAGAGAAGACACTGATCTATTTCCACTTTGACTTTTTCTTTGATATTTAAGAGCACTGAAATATAGAGGTTGGGTGATTTACTCAGGACTATGTCATTAGAAAATAATAGAATAATCTATGGAGTTTGGATTTTCTAATCCCTTAAGGCATTTCTTTCAGGACAGTGCATTAAATTTTATGCATTTTGAAGAGGTGAAATATGATCTGTGTTTTTGCTGAATCTATCCATTAGTTTCAATATAATAGGGGTTTTATAATTTACTCTCATTTAGGTATTATTTCAGTTTTTTCTTAAAATTACCTTTAGAAAAATACAATCATTTGCATTTATGCAGATTTTGATGTACATATTGGTATAATTTCTAAAATCTACAAGGATTACTAACATCTACTTTTCTACTCAAAAGTTATAGTACTGGTCTATTGAAAGGAGCAGTTAATGCTTAAAGTTTTTCTCTCCTTTTTTAAATTTTTGAAACAAGTTTGCATATGATAATCTGAACAGTTTGAAGTCTGAAGACAGTGATATGCAGTATAACAACTATTGTTAATTCCTATCACGTATTTTATTATTAGTACTATTATTAGTATTAGTATTTTTAATGTATTTGGTAAAGGGTCTACAAGGTGTACAAGGTTTCACTATGTAGATCGGACTCTTTGTTTTCAGCCTCCCAAGAGCTGGGATTACAGGTGCATGCCACCACACCCAGTCTCAATTGCCCTCTCAGTGAGCCCTGGGGGCGAAGCTGGCACGGCACTCCGCGGATCAAACCCCGGCTGCTGCGCTCTGCCTAAGCAGGTACTTTAGTCCGCTAAGCTATCTGGCCGGCCCTAATTCCTATTATTATGATGATTATTATTATTGGTGGAACCGGGGATTGAACTCAGGCCCTTGCACTTGCCAGGCAAGTGCTGATTCTTATTATTTAGTTTAGTGAAATTCTGTATTGTTTCCTAGTTTTTCTTTACTATTTCTTACTCTTCAAAAACATTAATTTTTGTCTGCAAATTTCCTTGAATTCATTTTGTGTCACATTATGTCAAGAACAGTCAGATGCTTTGTGTGTTCTCTTTTTCTCTAAGTTTAAATCTTGGGGTTCTATAATAAAATCAAATGAAGTACAGATTTTATTTTTCTGAACGATAATACTTTAGAGTATTAAGATTGTTACAGTGTGTGAGAGCCAGTTTTATTCCTGCCAGCACTCAGTTAATACATTCTCAACTCTGTATGTGATTAGTAATCTGGGCCCAAAATGTTTCCTACTAGTGTTAGAGGAGGGGAAATGAAGAATATGAATTTAGAGACTGACAATTGAAGTATTCTTTCCATCAGAGAGCTGTTGCCTAACTCACAAGGAGAAGGTGGCTTATAAATATGTTTCTGCAGTTTGTGTCTTCATGGGCTTTCTTTAAAAGACATATGAAGCTATCATGCCTTCTAGGCTATCATTATAAAGCAAATTTTTGCTGATATAAAAACTCAACATTTTAAAACACAAATGAGAGTTTTCCTTCCTTATCGTAAAATTATTCCTTAATGGTATATGATGGGTTGGAGGAAGAGGAGGTGCAACAGTGTGACACGACTGCTTCTAAGCCGGGAGGATGTATTTATTACAAAACTATTTTTCTCTGGCGCAAATAGGAAAACAACGGAGGTGCTAAATAATCATAATTGATACATTGACTTTTTCATCATAATCATATCCATTGTCATCACAATTACACTAGGTTGAAATTGCTTAAAATGTACTCTGAATTTTGTGCTTTAAGTACAGTACCTCATTTAATTTCCATAGCTTTTTTTTTTGGGCAGAACCAGGGATTGAACTCAGGCCCTTACACTTGCCAGGCAAGCGCTTAACTTAGCGAGCTATCTCCCTGGCCCCTCCATAGCATTTTAGTGGTCATTTTCATACCTAAGAATATCCACTGTGACTCAAAGAAGTTGGATAATTTCATTCAATTTTATACTTCTGATAACTATCAGACTCTGAATTTACACTAGGGTTTTCCTGATTTTATTTTTTAAATTAAGTTTATTGACACAATTAAGATTTACGTATCCTATTAATCAGAGATAATTTGTTCCTGTATATGATACATCTTGATTCTTCCTTTTTCCCCTTCCCTCCCTTCAATCCCTTTTCCTCTCCTTATTTTACACAGCTTTGCTTCCATTTTATCCTTCTTTTCTCGCATTTTCCCTTCCTATCTTTCCCTCCCCCTGTCCCCAGTTTCCTTCATACTTGAACAATTTCTTCCTATTTCACAGTATCTAGATCTAGTATATATTTTGGTCTGCTTTACACTTTTAGTTTCTGCTATATTTATGTTTCTTCATCAGATTTATTTCATGTAAAGGGTATGGTCTCAAGTTTAGCATCAGTTTACCTAGAAATGCCGGAAGTGCATCTTTCTTTATTTCTGAGTAGTTTTCCCAACACAGCTGGATTCCATGTTTAATCTGTTACTTTTTATCATAAAAATTACCACAAAAATTGCCTGGATCCCTGTAAAATACAGAATAACTTTGAAAAACCAGTAGCATCCATGAGTAACTAAACTTTGATGAAAAGTATATTATAAAACTAATCTTTGATCTATACACATTTAAAGTAAGTCATAACCTAAGAAGAGAAATTGATATATTTGAGATTGATAGAACTGGGTAAATCATTAGAATGATCTACTTTCAGTGTTATGGAGAAGTAAGGAAAGCTTTGGCCTGTGGTTCCAAGCAAGTCAAGTGTGGGTATAATTTTTATGAGTATGTACCTCATGTATTTGTAAATCTTTTTTATTGTAAATCTTTTTGTTTTAATGTATTTAGTACAAGATCTACAGGATTTCACTATACAGATCAGAATCATTGTGTTTTCAGCATCCCAAGTGATGGGATTACAGGCATGCACCACCATGCCCTGTCTCAATCACTGTCTCAGAGTTGGGGCTGGGGCTGGCACTGCATACCCAGTTCCTGTGTCTGCCTAAGCAGGTGCTTTAATCCACTGAGCTATCTGGCCAGCCATTAACAATTATAAATCTTAAAAAAGACTCCTACAGTTTAACGCTGATGGCAAGAAGTCTGAATAAAAGACACAATTAACTACTGGGATTCAGACATATTAGACATAATTTGAAATGCAGTACTTTTAGTTATGCTGATAAGTAAAACAATAGCAGAAAAAGTTGGCAGGCTTATTGCTGTTGTCCAAAGTTACGGAAACATTTCTATATGGGTGGGTCACTATGCTACAGAGCACTGAGACATGAGGGTTGATCACATGTCCTTAATGGTGCTCCTAGGAAACTCTAATACAGGGAAGGTGACCCTTTTAAAGACCAAGCACCCAAACTGCAGACCCAAACCCACTTATTTATCACAAAGTGCAAAGTTAGCATGAATGAATATCCAATGCTCAGCTGCTGGGACAAGTTGGCTCTTGTGCTGACAGAGGCCTCTGCAGGGCCTCTGAGCAAGCATGCTACAAGGTCACCACCTCGTGGTAGTAGGTAGAGCTGTGTGTACTCTTCAAAGTTTGTTACACCTGCTATTGTCTTCATAAGATAAAGTCTATGAGGTCAAACATGGATTTAAATTTTATATAAAAGGGGCTGGCGAGAGAGCTCAGTGGACTGAAGCACCTGCTTAGGCAAGCACGAGGACCATGGTTTTAATCCCTGGCATCACAGGCTGTGCCAGCCCTGCCCCCTGCCAAGTGTCCCACATCTGTAATTCCAGCGCTGAGGAGGCCAAAAGCAGGAGGATCACGAGTCCGAGCTGCTGCATAGTGAGACCCTGCAACAACCAAATACATACAAAATAAAAGTAAATAAATAAATAAATTTTATATAAAACCTGATCCTATCGTATATGTTTTATACAGATCTTTATTGCAATCATTAAAGTAACTTGTAAATTTACTTCATGAATGGTTTCCTTTACAAGGAAACCATTACAAAATATTATTCATTACAATTATATTTTAAATACATTTTTTTCATTATTGGTAGTCAATATCTAATGTTGGCTGATATTAGAAACAACATTAATTATGCAAATCCTTTATATTTTAAGAAAATTATGCTGAAATGAAAGAAAATTATGCTAACAGAATTATTAGTATATTTTAGCAGGTGCTCACATTCTGAATTCATCTTTTTCGTATAACAAATTTGTATTAATTGCTTATAGTTTAGTGTTGAGGTTTGGGTGGGGTAGTCAGGCTTAGTTGTATCTTTTCCAATGTTAAGAATTTTACCATGATAGCTATTATATCTGTATAGAATTTTGCAATTTAAAAACTTCAATATTCATAAACTTCTTTCTTTTAGCAGTTCATCTTACCTTGATATCACTAAGAGTAATTGATACAGAACGTCTCTCTAAAAATGTAATGAAATTTATTAAGACATATGTCACATGAGAAAGAATTTTTCTTTTTTTTTTTTTTTTTTTCACTGTTCACACCTATATTTCAAGTTTGGAAATGCATATATGCAAGCAGCAATACAAAAGTATTCATGAAGAATGCATAATCTCTGAAAATTATGAAAACATCCCTGCTACCAATACATTTCTAAATACAAAACTGACTACCATATTTGTTAACTTCTGTGTAGCGAGAGAAGTTCATTTTCAAAACAGATAAAATTCAGTCTTTAGGTGTGAATG
>NW_004524853.1:1139248-1139829 GCF_000260255.1 Octodon degus
AGCCGAAGCCTTCCTGTAGGTGCCCAGGCATGATGGTGGCTCGGCGGCGCGTTCCTCCACGGATTGCAGCGGGCCGCGCCGAGCCAAGAGCGCCTCAGAAAGAATTTTTCTTTCAGAGATTTTAAACAACGTATAAAATGCTTAAATTTTGCTGCTAATGCAATTCATCTAATCAATACGTTTGAAATAAATGGATTGTAGAAGAAAAAAAGGTGCTATTGGGTTTTTATCTTTTTAAAAAGGTAGCTTAAAATATTATAATGTTTTACTGCTTCAGGACCCTAAGATAATAGTTGATGCTCTGATATAATATTACAAGAGAATTTTCTGTTTGTGGTATTGCTACTCCAAAATGCAGCAAGTTCTTAAAGGAGAAGTTTTATTCTATCCATATCATAGGAAACCAAACACCACACTAGAATTGATGTCATGCACCGAAGATGTCACCTAAGTGGATATAGAATGGGGACTGGAATCCAGCCCTCCTCTCTGTGCTCCTTTCCTCATCTTCTCGGGACTGATAAACAATCTCACCTGACAGCCAATACTGAAGGGAAGGTCAGCACTCTGAGATTTAAATG
>NW_004524853.1:1141009-1149957 GCF_000260255.1 Octodon degus
AAATAAAATAAATTAGTATTTTTGTGATAGAGACAGTAATATCCTTTCTTATTAAAGGAATACCCTTAATGTTTATAATTCCCAGTGTGCATTTGAAATTAATTTCAAGAACTCTCTTAAAGTTACCAATAATTTGTATTTATATATTTCTTACAAAAGTGTCTGACACAAAGCAAGTGTAATGAGATTTGCAGAGCTCTGTGAGTCATAAACTATTTTTAGACTTTCTTGTTGATAATCATGTGAGTCAACCAATGCATATAGATACTGAAAAACTTTCTCATGGTCACAGAGCTAGTTAGAGGAGTATCTGGGGTGTGGTTACTCCTCAAGGTTTATTTCTATAGAGACATTAAGATATTTTCTTAACATCTATTGTCTGTAAATATTAAATAACAATAATGACAGTACTAGTGATTATAATAAATAAATTTGTCTTGGACTCCTTTTTGAGATTTGATGATTTAATAATAGAACCATAGGAACAACTCCATTCTAATATTCCTAGTATTGTTTTAACAAGACCTACTCTATGCCAAGTCTTTATTACCCACATATCATATTAGAAATATTTTATTTGCCAGAAAATGTGAAACAGAAAACTATAATTTTAAGGAACTAGAGATAGTGAGGCTAAAGTTCATGTATACAAAGTTTTCTTATGACGAAAAGATGGATTTTTAGACCAACGTGCATGAAAAGCTGACATTCAAAACCCAACTCACTTTGTAGATTCTTTCCCATGCCTGCCCCACACAGGTAGAAGTAGGTCACAGACCAAACTGTTTTCCATTTCAGTTTACATGGAGTTTGAACTTGTTTGTATAAAAATTAAAAAAAAATTTGACTCTTGACTTTATATTCTTCACTTTTTTGAAATGCATTTTTTAATTTTCTCCCAAATTAGAAATCATATTTTTCAGGAAATAGCCCATTAGAAGAACAAAGCTTCCTTCAAAGTGTTTGGAAACAAGCTCTGATTTTCATCCTTATGTAATTTTATTTCCAGACTGAGAGCCAACTGGAGCATGTCAGAAACAGCTGATGAGTAGATGAACTAATGACTTCTTACATAACAAGATTAGATTTCTCACTTGGAAGGATAAAGGGACACAGTATACAAACTGGATAATTTCACGATCACAATACCTGCTAGTCATGCATTGGAATCTTTCTAGAAAATAGCTTGCCTTCAAATGTTTATATATTAGAAAGACAGGAATATGGACTTATATTTTAAATAACCATAAGGAAAAGAGGTAACTAGACCATTAAGACATGAAGCAAAATAAACAAATGAACAAACCGGCTTATGTAAGAGGAACAACAATGTGAAAGTAAAATGATGCTTCAAATTTAAACTGTTTAGGAAGCTATAATAAAGAAAAGACAATTATTCTGGTAATGCAGAATGAAAACTATGTAAGGAAAATACATGAGAGTAGATCTGATGTTTTTCATATTGTGAGTTTTAATTAATCACTTTTATTAAATTGAAATGCTTTAGTCAAGTGCAGAATTTCTATGTGGATTAAAGGCACATAATATGCAAAATTATATCTTGGTTTTAAATAAAACAGCATAAAAAGTATAGACATCTACTGAAATATGCACATGCATGTGTACACACACACACACATTCACCTTAATCGTTATCATTGGTGCTATGCTGTGTTTATGAAAGTAAAAATTGAAAAAGAATTTGAAGGGACTAATTTAACAGTCAACAAAGTACTTTTTAACTTTTTATGTCAAACTAAAAGAAATATTTATTTCTAAAACAACATGTGAAATAATTATACAATCCTATAAGGAAAATGAAAGAAAATTAATCATCCTTTGTAGAAAATTTTTTGGTGAATATTAGCTAATTTTAAGAATTCATATGAGTTAAATCTAATATGCAATTTCTTTGTTAATATGACTGTGCAGCAATATTCCAAGAGAACTTGGAATGATGGAAAAATTGGTTTCTGAGATTAACACTGTTGTTTTGATCAGCTTTATGTTTCTCCAAAAAAAAAAAAATAATAATAATAATATAATACGATCCCTTTTCCAGAACTCTTTTAATCCAGTCAAATTGACAATCTGGATGAACAGGCACAATTATCAAGTGAACACAATCCATTAGACCTAATATGTGCACATTTTCCTTAAAGGGAAAGGTTAGCTTCCTGAAATGCAAAGAAAATTTTAAATGAATATGGTAAAATATGAAAATAAATCATGTGCCCATCAGAAAGGAGTTAGGAAATGAAATATGAAACAGCGTCTTAAATAATAGATAACTATGTCATGATCTGGGAGAGAAGATAATTTCTTTAATCACCTTTGAATATTCCTATCTTATTGGAAATGCCACCTCTATTTTTTTCCATAATTTTATTGAGAAACAAATAACAATGAGACAGTTTCAAATCAAATTAGTAGGACAGTTTCAATAATTAACACACTGCATACTGTCTTCCTAGTGGTTATTTGTTGTACAAGATGCAGACATGATATCCTTTTTCAAACACTATTACAAAAAACCCCTCTATGCACTGAATTAAGAGAGTGTAGCTGTGTGTCTATCCTAACCATTTTGAATACACAGATACAAAATGTTATTCATTTGTATCCCCTTTTTGTGTAGTTCTGCCATTTAAATATTATAGGTGTGTGAAGCAAAATATTCCAAAATAGTCCAGTAATCCATAATAGTAATGGGTCTTCTGCATGACTGGCAATGTCAGAAGGTGTTGACTTGAGACCCCTATAGCTCATCATAACAACATGGTTTTACTTCTTATACTTTGTTTTTAAACTTTTCTGCTGGATGGTTAAAACCAAGATAAAGCAAGACCTATCTAACAAGAATTGTAGCTTTTGTATCTGATAAAGTCAGTTAAATCCCCTCAGGACTTATCCTGAGACCCTGTACCTCAGTTTGTAGATCACAGCCATTGCTTGCTAAGCCCCTAGCTAGCCTCATCAAAAAAAGAAATGAAAAAATTCAAATACAAGCAATAAGGAATGGAAATGCCACTTTTAAAATGAGTATTGCACATCAGGTTGTCTTAACCTGCCTTTAATATTTACTAATTTATCTACCTCTCTTCAGTCTAACTCAGTAAATACCTGAACTTTCTGATAATGACATGCTTCCCATGGAACAGTGTGCTAGCCAGGTGGTATGGTATATACCTGTAATCTCCCCGTCCTTGAAGGGTGAGATGGGAAGACTGAAAATTTGAGCCTCGCTTGGGTGATTTAGCAAATTAGAGACCCCACATCAATGCGTAGAAAAAAAAGGACTGGAGACCAACCTATAATTGGGTTCTACTCTGACTGGACTGATATGGACTATGTGACAATAAATGATATTTTTATTGTTATATAGCCATCAAGAGACTTGGTAATGTACTTGTGTAATGCTCTGAACATAGAAAAGCACACAAACAAAAGGAATCCATGTTTGCTATCCTCTGATAAAGAATGATAAGACTCAGGAACAAAAACCAAAACAAGTAAAACAAAAACAAAACAAAAAAAAATCCCACAATACAGCCAATATTGTGGAGTTGGCATACCTTTCCCAAACCACTGGCTCTGAATACTTAATTATATGAAAAGCAAAGAAAAAAACTATCCTTTATAGGTTGTCAACCATAGGATCTCTTACTTCCAACCAAATACAACTCTATGTGAAACAGGTAAATCTTGGAAAATCGTTGCCAAAATATTGGGGAACATCTCAAATTCATTAAACTACAGATGATGACCCAGCCTCCAGTGTGGACAATGTTTTTGGTGGCTAATTTTGCACAAAACACCAATGTCCTTATTTAATTTCTCACATAAGGGGATTAATGAAAAAAGAAAGTAAAAATGATTAAAAAGAAAACATGTATTAATCTAAACACTAAGATGTAAAGAGAGTGATTTTATATGCAGGAATCAGGAAGGAAGGATTTGCTTAGGAAGGTTGGTGAACATTTCTGTAAACAAATGGCTCCTACCATGTCAGTATTATAAAGAGCAGAGCCTAAGCATACACAACAGAATGTACACAACCACCTGCGAATGTTATTTAGTGAGGCCCCATTTTTTTTGTTTGTTTTTTGAGACAGGGTCTTGCTATATAGCTCAAAGTGGCCTTGAACTCACTATGTAGTTTAAGCTCATCTCGAACTCATGGCAGTTCTACAATTCTGCTGCCTCCACCTCTGAAGTGCTAGGATTCCAGGCATGCACCACCACATGCAACTTGAGGCCCATAATTTTACTCTTGGAAGTCACCAATCATTGTAATTTTCTTCTTTTTTTCTTCATACATTTAGTACAGGGTCTACAGGGTCTCACTATGTAGATCAGATTCATAGTGATCCTCTTGTTTTCAGCCTCCCAAGTTCTGGGATTTACAGGCATGTGCCACCACACCCAGTCTCAATCACCCTCTCAGCGTGCCCTGGGGCTGGAGCCAGCATGGCACGCAGAGGATCGAACCCCAGCTGCTGCACTCTGCCTCAGCCGGTGCTTTAGTCTGCTGAGCTATCTGGCCGGCCTCTTGTTTTTCTTCTTAACCTTCTTAAAATGTCCTAAAACAAGCAAATTTACCTTAGCAAGGAGGAGTTACTGAGTGGCTTTAAAAACTCAGGAATAAATATTGAATTTTTTATTTCTCTTTATACCATTCTTTCAGTCACCACTATACAGGGATTTGTTACAGATTCATTAACATTATTTCCATTATTTCTGTCTGTGACATTATTTGTTACAGATTCATTGACATTATTCCATACACAAGTACTATTCTATTACACTGTCCCACACACTAGTCTTTCCATTTCAAAACCTCTAAGGCTGTAATTTTGCTTCCAAAGTAAAAACACTTTATTCGATGAGGTTTATTTTTCAGTGGTTCTCTCCAAACCACTGAAATGAATGAGACCCTATTCCACAGTATGTATGGAGAAAATGTCCCATATTAGGCATCACTACATATCTGAATTGCACCAGGTTGGCTTTCATTTTACAGCAGTTCTAGAATCTATGATAAGATTTGTATTGAGGAAATTTTGCCTTTAGAACACCTGAGGAAGCTGAGGTCCTTCACTATCATATACCAAGTATGTAGCAATTAGGACTGTCAACATAAATCTTGAGACTTCTTCAGTACATATAGGACTGGATGTGTGGGGCCACTGCTGCTAGTTTTAGAGGATGAGAAAGAGATATGAGAATTTAACGTAGCTCCATCCAGTAGATACACTGTTTCCCACTGACAAAGTAACACCTTACTGTACTAACTATGGGTGTCTGACATCCAATTTTTACTTATGGAAAGTACTAGGTTATTTCCTATTGGAGTGACTAAATATTCATATAATAATCTCCATTTGTCTTCTAATTCAGGGAACATCAGTTAGAACAGACCACACAGCTAGAAAGAAGACAAATGATAGCTACATACACAAGTTAAACACACATGCGATTGAAGTCAACTCTTGCTCTCAACAAGCTCCTTTGCTTCCAAAAAAGCTCTTTTTGTTCTATAATCCTGTCTGCCCACTTCTGGTGATTTTTCATATTTACATTTTTATAATCTTTTAAGTATTGGGGAATGAGCTTAGATCTTCTGCACTGAGCAATATCACCAATCCTATTGTATTATATCAATATCATATTGTGTTTTTTTTTTTAATTTTGTTGAAACAGGCTTTCTGTCAGGTGCTAAGTTTTCCAAGCTATGCTGAATCTTGCCATCCTCCTACCTAGGCCTTCCAAGTAGGTGAGATTTTAGACATGCACGTTTCAGGATTCTGCTTTTGCTTTTATGTCTGCCTCTTCAAATCCTGCAGCTCCTTGTTAACTTTCCTGGCTTGTATGTACCAAATATATTACTGTGTGAAGTGTTATGTATAACTTGAGTATTATAGATATTAGTAATTAGGATTCAAATAAATCACACTTTTGTATGTACAATGTGATATTTACATGAGTGAATTTGATTTACTTCATGTAAGAGTATGGTCTTAGGGTACATTCATTAACCAAGAGAAAGAGATAACAATCATAAGCATATATGCACCAAATACCAGCACATCCAAATATATACAACAAATATTAAAAAACATAAAAAACCATATAAACACAAACATAATTGGAATATGGGAACCTAATGCCTCACTGTCAAAACTGGACAGACCAACTAGATAAAAACTTAACTCAGAAATCTCAGAACTGAACCAGACCCATGCACAAATGGAGTTAGTAGATATCTACAGAGTATTCCACCTCACAACAGAGTACATATTCTACTCAGCCATGCATGGGATGTTCTCCAAAACCACACACTAGCACATGTGGTTCCTAGAACATACTTACATAAATGCAAAGGAATTGAAATTATGCCATACATATTATCAGACTATAGAGCAGTAAAATTGGAAACCAATGGCAAAAGAAATCACAAAAACTACATAAACACATGGAAATTAAAGAACACCTTCATGAATAACAAATAGGTAACAGATGAAATTAAAGAAGAAATTAAACAGTATCCACAAATAAGTGATAATGCTGATACAACATATAACAATTTTTGGGGAACAGTGAAAATAGTCTTATGGGGAAAATTTATAGCAATGAACTCTCACATCAGGAAAACAGAGAAAACTAATGAAACCCAATGTTGAGCTTCAAATTTGTAGCATAAGAAGAACAAATCAAGAGCAAACCTCATATGTGGGAGGAGACTATAATGATAAGAGCAAAAAAATAATGTAACTGAAATTAAGAAAGCAATATAAAGAACTAATGAATCAAAGAATTTATTCTTTGAAAAACTAATAAGCTAACTTTATCAAAAAAGGGAAGAAAATATTCATATCCATATAATTATATATAAAAGGGGTAAAATAGCAAGGATACTTAAGAAATCCAGAAGATCATCAATACCTGCCTGAGAAACTTTATTTAATAAAAGAAAAAATAAAAGAAGTGGATAGATTCCTAGATACATATAAATTACCAAAACTGGATATAATGGTTTATGTCTAGTTATCCTCCCAAAGCCTTATGCACTCATGGGTTGGCTTCTAGAGTTTGTGATTAATTCATGATTGAATGCTGGGATTATGGGTGTGACTGTTACACCTACCTTGAGGTGGGTAATCTCACTACAATGTAGGGAAGAGAGAGGCTTACTAGCAGCCTCACCTGTTTCTTCTACCTTTACTCTTTGCTATTTTCTGCTGCCATGAGTGGCTGCCCTCTGCCATGTGCCACTCTGACTTGGAGCCAGCTGAGTATTGACTGATGCCTCCACTGTGAGCTAAATAAGCCATTCCTTCCTTAATGTTGGGTGTTGGATATTTCTCCCAACAATGGGGAAAAAGTAACCAAGACACAGAATCAAGAAGATATAAACACTCTAAATAACCCAATATCAGTCAATGAAATTGAAAATGTAATGTAATTAAAAATTTATCAATGAAAAGTGTCATTTCCAGTGGATTCAATGTTAAGTTCTAGAAGAAACTCAGAGAAAGTCTAATGTCATTATTCCTCAAATACTTTAATTAAATTGAAAGGAAAGAAATTCTCTCAAATCATTCTTGGAAGCAAGTATTACCCTCATCCACAGCCAGAGAAGAATCCAACCAAAACTAGAATTGTGAGCCAGTCTCCCTAATGAACATAGATGCAAAAATCCTCAGGAAGATACTTGCAAACAGAATGCATCAAATTATCAAGCAGATTATACACCAGTACAAAGTAGGATTAATCCCAGGGATGTAGATATGGCTCTATATACACAAATTAATCAACTTAATACATTTATCAACAGAGCCAAAGAAAAAATTCACATTATCTTCTCAGTAGAGACAGAAAAAGCATTAGACAATGTCCAATACCAGGCATAAATCCTGCCAAAAATTGGAATATATGATCTTTGCTTCAGTCTAATAGAAAACATCTATGAAAAAAAAAAAGAACCAACAGCCTACAGAAATGGTTCACGACTTAAAACTTTCTCTCTAAAATCAGGAATAAGATAGGACGTCCACTATCAAACTTCAATTCAATTAAGTTCTGGATACATTAGCCAGAATGCTTATGCAAGAGAAAGAAAAAGAATAATGATAGGAAAGGAAGAAGTTAAATTATCATTATTTGCAGATGATATGATACTCCATATAGAAAACCTCCAAAACTTCACCAAAAGACATCTGGATTTAATAACAAAAGTCATCCACATATTTTTTTCAGCCACATAGTTTGATATAAAGTCAATACACAAAAATGAATTACAGTCCTGTGCACAAATAACCTCCTCACTGAGAGACAAATTAGGGCAACAACAACTTTCATAATAATATCAAACAATTAGATAGTTAAGTATCAATCTAACAAAGGAAGTAAAAGATCTTTACACTGAAAACTACAGTACTCTGGAAAAAGACATTGAAGAGGATATAAGAAAATGGAACAATATCTCTTGATCTTGAGTAAGGAGAAACCAACTTAGTGAAGACAGCTGTGCTTCCAAAATTGTTATACAGATTTCATGTTATTTCAATAAAAACAAAATTAGCATATCTTACAGAGCTACAGAAAAAAATTCCAAAATTCAGTTGAAACCAGAAGAGATCTAGAATAGTGTCAACCATCTTGGACAACAAAGAACAAGCTGGGGGCATCATACTCCCCGACTTGAAATCATACTGCAGAGCTAATGTGATAAAAACAACACAAAACAGACTTGCTGATCAATGGAACACATAGGATGTAGAAATAATTAAGTAACTCCAAACACATTCAACTAACTTACCTTTGACAAAGGGGCCAAATACCTTCACTGGAAGAAAGATATCCTCCTCCATATGTGGTGCTGGAAAAACTGGCTTGTCAACATGCTAAAGAATAAAGCTGGATCCATGTCTATCACCATATACTAA
>NW_004524853.1:1150712-1159811 GCF_000260255.1 Octodon degus
AAAAAAATCATACTCCCCACATTCAAAGACCCAATTAAAAAATGGGTGTCTAAAAGAAATATATGTTTCTCAGATGAAAAAGTGGAAACTGCAAATAAACATGAATAAATGCCAGCCATAGTTTGTCATTTGAGAGGTGCAAATTAAAACAATGCTGTGATTCCAACTCATTTTGGAAAGAATGGAAGTTATCAGGAAATGAAGCAATCACAAATACTGAATGGGTTCTGAGGACAAGAACCCTTCTCAACTGTTGGTGCAGTGGGCTGGTGCAACCACTGGAAATCATAGTGGAGATTCTGCAAAACCTTAAAGTAGAAGTTCCACTTGAACCAGTTATTTCCCCTCATGCTATATTTCCAAAAGAATTAGAAATACCATACCAAAGCAATGTTTATGCACATATTTATAGCAACACAGTTTGTAATAGCGAAAGTTTGGAAATAGTTCAAATGCTCATCAACTAATAAATGAACAAGGAAGATGTGACTGATATATAATGTAGTACTACTCAATCATAATGGATGAACTTGAGCATATCATTGTTATTTTTTCTTTCTTGTACAACTCAACTCAGATCAAAGTGCATGATATGTTTTACAATATCATTCATCACCACAGATCAATTTCCTCAGGCTTATCTCTCATGACCCCTTTCTATACACAGTCTGTTTTATGAGAACAGAGCTTCCTTTACTTCCCTGACTTAGACAGGTCAATCTTTTAGGTTTTAAAAATGTTGTTTTCTCTAGGAATTTATGTTCTTAGGTCAGTTCATTAGATCCCTGTTCTTGATTTCCAGAAGTTATATATCCTTCCTGAAGCATTCTGTGCCTGTCCCTGTCTTCATGTCTTGTAGCTGTTTATTTATTGATCGAAATCTCTTACTAGAGGATCATATTTGTTCATAGGCATTCAATAATTTTGTATTAAATATGCTAAGTTATTTGTGTCACTTTTACAGATAGACTTTACCTTATTAAATGGGCCTTATTAATAGGGCAAATATGAATTTTTATTTTTTAAGTAATATAGTTCTTCATTGCTAATAAATAACATGTAATAGGAAACTAATTTTCATTGAAGCATTGATTGTGAAAAGAGTAGTACTGCTTCAAAAATGAAGTACTGGATTAGAATGCTATTTCACTATAGATAGTATAGCACACCAAATGCAGTATGCCGTAAGACTATGTTCTCATGTTATGAGAGATGAGTGTTGAAGTATTCTCAAATGTATGGGAAAACAGGCTGCGTTTGGAAACAATATGAAGTAGGACATCATATAATAAAGGAGTGATGACAGCACCACCTGCCTACCAACTGAACACACAGAGGAAATTTAAGATCCTGTACAACATCATTTGCTGGAAAAGAAGGATAACCCTCTCCTGCAAAACTCATTGTCAGAAATTTATGAGATTCCTTGAATTGTTATCATCTTGGTCATTGTACAAGCCTGTTCATCTTTCCCAAAGAGAAAATCCCATATGTAATATCAACTACAAACAAAAGAATAAAAATCTGTAATTCGTATGTTAGAAACATCTTTACATATAAAGAAGTTGTGGAAATATTCATAGAAACTTTGGTATTAAATATGCAAAGTTGTGGGGTTGTGGGTTAAGTAATATTTATTTCATACATCTGAATAAAATTTAAACTTTTTTTTTTTTTTTTTTGGAGGAACTGGAGATTGAACTCAGACCCTTGCGCTTACCAGGGAAATGCTTATTCTACTGAGCAATCTCCCCAGCCCCTAAATTTTTATTGGCATCAATATGCCCTTAAAAGTTTTCTATTGACACAGTAGCTTTATTTTTTCTATTGCTTTTTATGTTTCAGTTGGATAATTTTCCTTTTTTTTTTTTTTGCTTTAGAAAACAAGTGACTGATTGAAAAGATGGAAAAAGATCAACATGAATATTGATTATATATTTATTTTACCATAAAACATAAGAGATTATCGATCTGCTGTGATTCAATTTCTGCCTTGAATGGTTTTTATATTTGTACATACAATGAGGAAGCCTATTCAATTCAATTAAATTTAATAGATTATTCAAGAGAGTTACCTTATTTAGAACCCCCAATAATGGTGGGGCACTTAAATAAGCTTGGAGCAACAAAAATAAACAAAATACCCTGTTCTAGAGAAGTTACAAAGGCTTGTTAATTTTATTTGTAAATTATTTCAGAGAATATTTTTCTAAAGTATATTGGATTCAAAAATCTGAAAACATATCTTTCTCCTTACCCTCACACATATCATTTTCCTGTTTGAAAATAATGAGTAAAGGTTTCCTGAACCTATAAAAACCAGAAGAGAAAGTGAGTTTTGAAGTTAAGAGGCAAAAGTGGGGTATATCAAATAAGTATGATACTTTTTTTCTTATAGCTGTCTACTTTTTAAAAAAGGCATGGGCAGTCCTACCGGAACTGCAGTTCTCCATTAGTTTCTTCTTAGTTCAGCTTATGTAGATATCCTTTATAATTATGACAAAGGTTTAGATAATGACAGTGAGAAAAACAATAAGAGTAAAAAGACAGTGTTCTTTTTTTTTAATTTTAATGAGGAGTTTGGAAATAAATGAATTTGGATTTTCAATTATCCTTACTCATTTGCTTTCAGCTCCATACTGCTAGTGCCACTTGTTTCTTATCATGCCCCTTTGAATTTGTTTGGTAAAGTCATCTTATGTTGAATATTAATTAATGAATATTTTTACTTGGATCCCAACCTTGTTATTACTTAGGTCATCCCATTGGCCAAGAGGATGGGTATTCCTACACTGTACTGAGTGCCCATACTATGGTGTCTGGTAGAGATACTTGAAGTTCAAACTATAACTTTCTTTTTTTTATAATTTTCTTATAATAATTAACCATACATATATATGGTTTATGCATTAATGAACAATTTTCAGGTTAATTCACTGCTTTGGATGAAAGGAGTTGATGGGAAGATTATTTGGGGTTGCGATGCATGAAGTGCATCTCGTTACAAGGGCAAATGATTTTGAAATTGAAAGCAATACAGAGAGAGAGAGACAGGGACCGAGACATGGACAGGCACATAGGCAGGAATAAGGATGAGAGAGCACATGGGAGCAAGAGCAAGAGGGAAGCAAGTTAAAATACTTATTGTAGATACTGTCCTTTGTCATTTTTAAATTTAAAATAAGTGTGAATACAAAAGAGACCAGAGACACAATACTTACTGGAATGAAAGTTTATGCATCTTTCTGCTTCTGAGAGATTGGTTGGAATGTTATTTATGAAAAACTTAAGAACCAAAACACTTTTGGAAGGAGCCATGCTATAAAATTGTTATTTTTAGCAGGGATCATTAAACTTTGACAGGATTTGGTTGAATATCCCCCCAGTGACACAAATGTTAAAGACTTTGACCCTAGGGAGGTGATACTGGGTAGGTGTGGGAACTTTGATGCATGAGGCTTAATGAGAAGTTTTCAGTTCAATGCACAGGCCCTTGGAAGAGACTGTGGAACTCCAGGCTGTCAGAGTATCTCTCTAAATGTAAACCATTTGCTTCAAAATACACTCTTCAGTACTGCCATTTATTGCCTTCAACAGAAGCACAAAGCACTAGGGTCTCCTAATCTTAGACTAGAACATTCAGAACTGTGGAACTCAGAGCCAAATCAAACTTTTTCTTCACAATTCATTCCTGTAAGTATTTTGTAACAATATCAGACTTTAGGCTCAGTCTAAATTCAAAACTACATAAAGGGCGTGTGAGACAGCTCATTGGACTAAGCACTTGCTTAGGCAAGAACAGGGACCTGGGTTTGATCTCCAGCATCACATGCCATGCCAGTCCCCCCGCCCCCCCCCAGGCATGAGAGCTGACCACCGAGACTGGGCATGGTAGCACCTTCCTGTTATCCCAGCACTGGAGAGGCTGAAAACGAGGATTGCTATGAGTCTGAGCTGCATAGTGAGACCCTGTACCAAATACATTTAAAAATAATACATGAAAACAATATAAAGAAGTGAAAAATGAAAGAGTATAGAGCCATATGCAATACATATGTAGAATAAATCTTCTTGGGAAAACTGGTGTGATCATGTATACTTAACAGTGGAGTTGGTGGAGAAGAAATGGGTTTCGTAGGCATAATATTTTGTATTAAATCCAGAAAATAGTTGGTGCATATGCAAGACTTACACTCACACATAGTCTCATGATTACACACACTCAAAAATAAGATAAAGACCTCTTACAAAAAGATTTTCATACATTTAAGTAAGATTTCTAACCAAAATATCTGTTAATTACATCTATAATGCCTCTGCAGGTTACTGATAGCTGATTATGTTAAGTTCCTCTGACTTACTCGTGAATCCTATCCATTCTTTATACAATACAGCTACTAGTTTCAAATCAAGTACTTTTAAATTATTTCGGCTTTTAAATTTTTATGAAAAGTTACAAAATCTATTGTAGTAAAGGTTCTTCTTTCCCCTGAAAATGATTAATTAGAAAAATCAGTATGTCAATACATATTGAGGCAGGATTAGGAGATTTTAGTTTCCTGAGAGATGTATTTAAAGTATATACTGTACTTAAACAATTTTTGTATTTTAACTATATCATAAAACTTGATGTAAAGGCCCGAGAGATAGCTCAGTAGAATAAGTGTTTGCCTGACAAGTGTAGAGTCCTGAGTTCAGTCCCCGGTATTGCAAAATCAAGGAATCAAGCAAGCAATAAATCAATCTTTCTGTTGCTTTTTTATTGTGGCATTAATCATCATCCAATTAACACTTCATTATACTTAGTGTTTCTTGGTCTAGAACTTATGTAACATTACTGTACATATAACTAAGTGTTAGAAGGATTTCTAAATTAAATTATATAACCAAAGTGGTAGACAAAAAACTAAAACAGTTGTAGTCACATTTTAAATTTAATTTAGTAATACTGATCCTGTTTTAAACACTATACATTTTTTCATTTTCTAATGATCTCTCAAAAGACTTAGGTATGTGAAAAGGATATTATTAAGCCTATGATCAGGTTTCTTTCAGGTTTTCAGTATTGTAATAGGCACCTTTTCCTCATGCTAATATACTAAAAGATGCAATCCATGAGTAACTAAAAAAATCAAATACTGTAAATTGAGAAGAGGCAATTATGAGAATTTTTTATGCAACTTATTTATCTAAAAGTCATAATTAACACCCCTATCTCTGCAATCAAATTCCAATAGTGTAAATTACAGAACGAGTTCTAAATAAAAAATGAATATAATAAAATATTATAATGCTATTACAAAATATTGCTAATGCTCAATATAATTTATAAAAATATGTGTTTTAAACAGCCCTTAAGTACTTTAAAATATTACTTTTAAGTCAGACATAATTTTAGAATTAAAATTTCAAACATTTGCTCTTAACATTCTTTGATTCAGTATGATTTTATCCTTAGGGTGTGGTTTATCCATTGTACAGACAAAAATTGTTATGCTATTCTGGAGAAACACATCAAGTTTTTAATTTATGACTTCATCTTGAAAGATATATGATTTATTTAATATTTATGTCTTTGCATTTGAGTTTAAATTTTTAATATTAGTAAATATTTTAATTAATTAATTGATTAATTAATTGGTATGTTTAGGGAAGGTTCTACAGGGTGTTAAGGGTTTCACTACTAGATTGACCTTGTAGTCATCTGCCTGTTTACAGCCTCCCAAGAGCTGGGATTACAGGTGTGCACCACCATGCCCGGTGTTAATTGCTGTCTCAGCATGCCCCGGAGGTGGGGCTAGCAGCACCAGCCTAGGAATGAACCTCTGGTCCCTGCACCTGTTTGCAGGGACTTTAATCCACTGAGCTATTTGGCAGGCTCTAGTAAATATTTTTGTTAATCTATATTTTAGATCTTGATTAACAAGTTACCTTATTTTAAAATTGTAACCTACATTTTATTATTCTTTAATATTATTCTCCTTCATAAGGGATAGGATATACACATTAAATGAGAGCTAGACATAATTGTAAACATATTTGCTATCACTTAATAAAATATTTTTCTTATAAACACACTCTTACAACAATGGAGCCATAAAAACTAATATATAGATTGAAAAACTGAAAGAGAAAATCATCTAGACCTTGAATATTGAATGCATTAAATTACATATTGTTTTCCTCATATCTCTTATTTTATTCACATATGATTCTGCCAAAAAAATGAGATTTAGAGAATCTTTCTAAATTTAAACTTCGGAAAATCTCAATATTCTACTCATGTTCTACTCTTTTAGAAGGAAAAGGAAAGGTTCATTGTAATTTAATTATCTGTAGTCATAGACTTAGGGCTTAATGAACATTTGTTCATTGGTTGAATGAATGATGGTTTATCCTGTATTAATTTAACTGTTTGGATTTATCACATATAGCTGTGAGACATCAATGTTCTCTTCTTCCATTTTGATGCGCAAAAAGTTTGACTTAATTTACAAATTCGAATCATTGGATTCTATAGAAAGGAATATCCATAGTTTAAGGAAAATATTGTTCTTATATATGATAGCAACTTTTAAAAATTGAGAATAGGGCCAGCCAGATAGCGTAGCAGACTAAAGTACCCGCTTAGACAGAGCATAGAAGCTGGGGTTCAATCATCTTCAGCGTGCCTTGTCAGCTCAGTCCCCAGGATGGGCTGAGACGCCATTGAGACTGTGTGTGGTGGTCTGTGCCTGTAATCCCAGCACTTGGCAGGCTGAAAACAGGAGGATCAAGTCTGATCTACATAGTGAGACCCTGTGCACCTTGTACTAAATACACACAAAAAATAAAGAATAAATATGACTCTGTTAACATTGACTGTTACAGTGAGCAGTATTTTCATGTTTATAAGCTGGTGAAAGAAATGTTAATCTTTGTGTATGATGAATCTGTCTTTGTATCTCTCTAAAAAGTACCCTGAGTTCCTACACTATATTCATTTTATATATTTTTGACTAGAGATTTTATTTATTTCATAGTTTTACTAATTATAAACTCATGCATTGTGAAAAACACCTTAAATACACATTCTGACCTATTTCATGATGATTAGAGCTTAGTGCATCATGTGAGCTGGTGTAATGAAAGTCCTGCACAGATATCCAGCTGGAGTTAGAGTGCTTCTCTGGGGTTTAAGATTTAATTATGCAATTAAATAGAAAATAAATTACACTGGGAGCAATCTCCTATGCCAAATGGTAATTTTAAAAACATAGACAGTGGATATTTTACTTGTAATCTGACATCAAAATGAGAATATATGAAGTTTAAGGAAATGTCATTGTTTTATTTGATAAAATTTACCAAATGTTTATCTAGTACTGGTCTACTCCTTAGCCATGTCATTACTCTTGAATGTAATTGTACCTGGGGAAATACTGGGTGGTCTTACAATATGAGAATGGGAATTGCCCATAAAAGACCAATTTTATACAGCAGTATGCATACTACTTTCATTTATCTTCATAAATTTGATTAATATTAGGTATGATGAGCAAACAAATTATGTATTTCTTATTGATATCTTATAATGAACTTGCATATTCATCTTACTATTTGACTCTTCACCACCAACAAACATTCCCCCAGTCTGTGTTAAAAATAATTGTTAACTGGTTACTTGCTACTTATTTTGATTGGATAATTTAGTGACATATCTTTGTTATTTGCTCTAAGTCTGGCCTTTTTTAAAGCCTTTTTAAAAAAAATATTGATTTTTTTAATGTATTTAGTATAGGATCTATAGGGTCTTACTACACAGATTGGACTCATAGATTTCATCCTCCCAAGCTCTGGCATTAAAGGTGTGTGCCACCACGCCTAGTCTCAATCACAGTTGCAATGTGCCTCTGTGGGTGGGACCAGCCCTACAAGACAGGGACCGAACCCTGGCTGCTGTGCTCTGCCTAAGCAGGAAATGTATTGGCAGATTTGATACAAGATCTCACTGCACAGCTTGGACTCATAGTGATCCTCCTATCTTAGGCTCCCCAGTGCTGGGGTTATAGGTGTGTGCCACCACTCCCTGTTTTGGTGGCCAGCTCACGAGGGATCACAGGACATGCAATACTAGGGATAGAACCCAGGTCCTTGCCCTTACCAGGCAGGCACTTAGATTGCTGAGCTATCTCCCTCGCTCCAGTCTGGCCTTTCATAATGCTTCATTATAGATTTATATTTACTGCTCCCTTCAGACTGTGTGACCATTCCAGTGCTTTCTTCTATTGGTCAAAATATAATTTACTTAGTTTATTTCTTCCTCTGTTTTCCTTTTCCATTAAAAAAAATAGTTAGAAAGAAAGAAAAAAAAAGAAAGTATTTACCTAGTAAAATCCATTTCTTGTTCATTAACAGAAAGCCATCTATACTGAAGACAATTCTAACAAAATCTCACATGTTGTAGCAGAGATAGACATTGATTAACTTCTGCACAATCACAATTAAGCATAAGACATCAGATATATTTTCTATGAAAATGCTTTTACAAGAGGATTGACTATGATAGAAACTTTTCTTGATGTCACTTCTGTCTCTTGTTCATAATTCAGAAGCAAGAGATAAATCAGTCATTATGTGTCAGTGGAATATCAAACACTTGATGACCATCCCTGGCCAGAAAGATTAAAAAGCTGTAGCTCTTGATGGCATGTTAGTCGCAGCACATCATCAAATTTTCTCTCAAATTGTTCTTTATATGAAACAAAAATAATTTATTAATTTTTTCCTGTATTTTAGGGCAGGATCTACAGGGTCTACAGGGTCTTACTGGGTAGAGCGGACTTGTAGTGATTCTCCTGTTTTCAGGCTCCCAAGTGCTGGGATTACAGGTGTGCACCACCACGCCCAGTCTTAATCTCAGGCTCAGTGTGCCCTGAGGGTGGGGCCAGCATGGCAGGCCAGGAATGGAACCTGGCTCAGAGCTCTGCCTAAGTTATCTTCTGAGTTATCAGGCCATCCCCTAAATTGTTAAACTACTATTAGAGACTTTCTTTCTACCTTTCCTTTCTCTCTCTCTCTCTCTCTCTCTCTCTCTCTCTCTCTCTCTCTCTCTCTCTC
>NW_004524853.1:1160275-1166101 GCF_000260255.1 Octodon degus
TAGGTGCTTTAGACCACTGAGCCATCTCTCCAGTCCTATGTTGTTTAAATTATGTAGGTTTATTAGTTTGGACAGGATATCATATCTGCATATTGTACTATGAATAACCACTATGAAGACAACAATATGCAATGTCTTAATTATTGAAGCTGTCCTACTAAACAGTTTTGAAACTGTCTCATTGCTATTTGTTTCTCAATGAAATTAATTTTAAAAAAAGAACATTATAAGTGTTTTAAAAGTGTGGGAAAGGTTTATAAGAGTATGGGAAGGGTTTATAAGGCCTTTAGGGGCTGGCCAAATAGCCCAGTGATTAAAGGACCTGAAAGCAGGCACCTGGGTTGCGGGGAGTAGGGGTTGATTCCCAGGCCTGCCAGGCTGTCCCCACCCCCGGGGGCTATCTGAGACTGCAATTGAGCCTGGGCGTGGTGCTGCCTGCCTGTAATCCCAGCTCTTGTGAGGCTGTAAACAGGTGAATCACTATGAGTCCAGTCTAGTAGTGAGACCCTGAACACCCTATAGACCCTTCCCTAAAATACAAACAAACAAACAAACAAACAAAAAACCAAAAAACGGGCCTTAAGATATTATGATATCACTACTTAGCTGATTTTTACTTATTCGGGGGGAGGGTTGTGCAGAATGTAACCTCCTCCTAAGTGAAGAAGTACTGCATAGATCTTGCAACTTGTGTTCCTGCTATTTTCTTGGATACATAGACAATTGGAAGGATTATGTTACAATGTTTTCTTAGATGCCATTTAGTTCTTTCTTACAATTCTCAGCTTAGTCTTTCTTATGTGGATATGATATGTTCAAGTTCAAAATATAAACTGTTTTAAAACAGATAAGACACAGCCTTTGAGGGCAAATGAACCTGGATTTTAGAACAGATGTTTGTGAAATGCTTTGCATTCTCATTTTTATCATTTCTAACACAGTTATCAATAATTGATTTACTGACTATTTGTGAGAAAAAAAATGACACTGTGCATCACCCATATATAGCATTAGCAAAAAGTATCCACTTGATGATTTTAAACCAATTGTATCCTACTAAAATCTTTCAGAAGCTTGATTTCATTCTCTATAATTTAATTCCTCCCAACTCTATAAACACTGTCTAATTTGATATGAGTATTCCACTTGATTCTCCACATATATATGCCAGCAGATGAATAATAATAATAATATTTAAAAAATTCTGTATTAGTCTCTGTTGCTAGGGTGAACTCCTCTCAGTCAAAACTTCGAAGTGCAGAGACTTCTTTTGGTCCACAAGTTTCAGTCCAAATAGTCTGATTCCAAGACATAAACTTAGTGGAAGAACGTAGTGTAAGAAAACCACTTGAGCCCAAGAAAAATTTGGATGCTAAAGGCAGGATCCCAGTGACTACTCTCTTCATTTAGGTCCTTTCTCCTAATAAATCCATTCTTCTCATTAAGTAACTAGTACACTAATCCACTGAGAAAGTGAAAGCCCTCACGGTCCAGCCATCTCAATGGACTTCACCTCTGCGCTGAGGATCAAGCCTGCAATACATAAGTCTTAAAGGACATTTTATTTTTGAACCATAGAAATACTCTGCTTCTTAGAACTCACTGTATACACAAATGAACTGTTGATTTAGTTGAAATGCACAGTGCGGGCCTGAGATTTTTGCATTTTTAATAAATTTCCAAGTAATGCTGGTTCATGATTTGTACTTCGAATAATAAGAATTATTTCATGATTCAGTTCTCTACATTCCAATTGGTGAAAGCTAGATTTGTTTAACACTGTATTTGTTTTAGCTGGGTGATCATAAGCAGCTGGCAAAGCATGAGCTAAAGAGACTGGGATTCAAGCATTAATTTTTCTGATAAATGCATGTGAAGATGCTTAAAGTAGATTAGATATGTTACATACATGTACCAAACACCCACAATGAATGTAAACATTACGTGTCATGAGCATGAAAAATAATGATAATGATAATAATAAAATGGGTTTTTGAGGAGTCAAGGTATAGAATAGGGAAGGGAAAGAGATTAAATAAGGATCAAGTTGGGTTTATATGTGCACCTACTCCCTGAGATGAACATAAGCTTCACATATCACAAATTTGTACTAGCAAACTAAAATTTTAAAATAAAGTATATTAGAAAAAGCCACTGTATTTTGGACCTGGGAAACCATGTTTCTGTTTTGTTTCATTTTTCTTTGCTTTTGTTTTTTTGTTAGGTTCTCATTATAGTTCATGGTCTTAAACTCACTATATAACCGAGGGATGCCTCAATTTTGTAGCAGTCCCACTCCCTAAGCCTTCTAAGTGAGAATTACAGGTGTGTGCCATGCCACCCAGAGGAACAATGTTTTATACTTTTTTTTTTTCCAGTAGTAGGGATCAAACTTGATACCTTTCTCTTGCCAGACAGGTGTTAATGCCACTGAGCTATCTCCCCAGCACAAACATGTATTATTTTAAATTTAATTTAATTTTACTTTGAATAGTAAAAATGAAAAAAAACCAAATAGCTGAAACAAAGACAAGAGCAGCATAACATACAGCAATACATATGTTACAGATTTTCAAAACAAGAATAGCTAATTAACAATAGTTCCATTATCTATTTTTATCATCAAATCTGTTGCTTAGGTTTACAGATACAGTTATGCAAGATTGGACAGATAATTGAATATTACCACTTACTTTCAAGAAACCTTAATTTTTCCTTGTCTTTTATTTTTTTTACTTCTTTAAAAAATAATCTTAAGGAGCCAGGGAGATGGCTCAGCAGAATAAGCACTTGCCTGGCAAGCATAAGGGCCTGAGTTCAATCCCCAGTTCCACCAAAAAAAAAAAAAAGTCTCTAAAAATAATCTTAAAAAGAGTATAACAATAATTGATAAAACATTAGAAATAGTACACATTTAGAAGACCAAGATGAGAAGTTTTCAAGTGTGGCTTTTGTATTACACATTGCTGTCCTTGATGTCATTGCTTGGATTGCAGATATTGTCATATAGAATTAGTCAAGGTAAAAATTCTATACATTAACTGCTGTTTTAAAAAAACTGAGAGAAATTATTAATGTGGTCATATCAGCTGTCCTGTATATATACTTGCATGTTTCCCCCTTCTTCTTTTCCTATCTTTTCTCATCTTTGTTGTTTAATCCCTAAGATCAGTTTCTCTCTCTTTTACTGTATCTATTATATTTTTCAGATTTTATTTCTTCTTTAAGGTTTTTATACTAGGGAGACAATACAATGTTTACTCATGTGGGTCTGATTTATTTCACTTATGAGTTTAGCCTTTAGTTGCATCCATTTTCAAATAAAGAATTCCAGTTTGTCTTTCTTTGCAGATGAGTAGTACTCCATTGTATAAAAATACCACATCTTTTTAATTCATTCCTCAGGTATTGGGCATTTTGGTTGTTTCCAAGATTTGGCTATGACAAATTGTGCTGTGCTGCTATAAACATGGCTCCACACATATCACTATTGTATGATGTTTTAAGTTCTTTGGGGAAAATACCCAGAAGGGGTAGCTGGATTGCATGGGATTTCCATTCCTAGCTTTTTGAGGAGTCTGTACACTACTGTCCATAGTGGTTGTACCAGTTTACATTCCCAGCAGCAGTGGGGCAGGCTTCCTTTTTTTCCACAGCTTCTCCAGCATTTGTTTTTAGTTGATTGCTGTATGTTAGCCATTCTTTCTGGAGTGAGGGTATCTCAATGTTGTTGCCATGCGTTAGAGATCTAAACATTAAAACAGAAACACTAAGTCTTTTGGAAGAGAAGTAGGTAGAAATCATAATGACATAGGGGTATGCAGACAGTTCATGAACAAAAAACAAACTTCACGGGAAAAACTGCCAAGAATCAACACCTAGGATCTCATCTTATTGAGAAATTTCTGCATGTCAAAAGAAATTACCAACAGAGTGAAAAGACAACTCACAAATTGGGAAAAAAATCTTAACCAATAATCACTTAGACAAAGGTCTTTTATGTAGACCATATAAAAGACTAAAACAATATATAAGTCCCTTGAATTTAAAGACCCAATCCAAAACCGGGCATTTGAGATGAATATACACTTCTCAGAAGAAGAAATACAAGTGGCAGATAAATGCATGGAAAAATGTTGCACAGCACTGGCCATTCGGGAAATGCAAAATAGAAACGTGTTTTAATATCCACTTTACTTACCACATAAAACTTGAAAGTTACTTAATAAGAAAGTGAGGATATATTAATACTTGGCCAATCTAAAAATATAATGGTACAGTCATACATCATAGTGTTTACACATATCAAATATTTAGCAATCATTAATTCTTTTTTTGGCAGAAATATTTTATTTTTATTTTAAACAGGAAAAAGTAATGGTAACAAAATAGTTTCAAATCAAACTAGTAGGAGAGTAACAATGATTAATACATTGCATATTGTTATATTCATAGTAGTTGTTCAGAGTACAAGATAAAGGCATGAAATATTGCCCAAAAAAGTATTAGCACAAAACTTCTTTTCAATGGATACAAACTAGTTGTAGAACTATCTTAGCTATCTTATGTGTATATATATTTCTCCCCTTTCTCCTTTTTCCTATCACAGTTTTTGTTTACTTTTGAACAGTTTCTTCCACATTCATAGTATCTATTGTACATTTTGGATCTTATTTATTCTTTCAGTTCCTCACACTAATGAGACAATATGATGTTTATACATGTGAGTCTGATTTATTTCACTTATGAGTATTGTTTCCAGTTCCATCCATTTACCTGTAAAAGTCTCAAGTTTATCTTTCTTTTTTTTTACATAATTTTATTGAGAAATAAATAACAATGAGACAGTTTCAAACCAAATTGGTAGGACAGTTTCATTAATTAACACATTGCATACATTCTTCCTAGTGGTTAATTGCTGCACAAGATGCGGGCTTGATATCCTATTTATAAACACTATCAGAACAAATCCCTCTATTCATTAAGAGAATGTAACTATATATCTATCCTAACCACTTTAAATACACAGATACAAAATGGACACTCATCTGTATCCCCTTTTTTTGTTTAGTTCCATTATTTGAGTATTATAAGTGTGTTAACTCAGCAAAATATTCTAAAAGAGTCCTTTTCCCTTTTCCCTTTCCACTTTAATTGCTTTTCTATTTATAATTGTCTGTTTTTACACTATTGTTCTTTAATTTCTTTTGGATTTGTTATATTCTATATTCTTTAAGTTAAATATTTATATCATTAAACTTTACCCATTCTCCCTTAAATTATTTTAAAGGAAATTTCAACATCAGAGGTACTTTGCAATTTTATAATTATACTAAGTATCTAGACAAAATTTTTAGAAAAGGTCTTATTTTTAAAAAAATTATAGAAACTTCCAAAGTTATTCATAATTATAAATTTAGTGCTTTATGCATGATACAATTGTTGTAATGACAAGATTTTGAGGTGTTTGTAAATTTATGATCAAATAAATTATGTTTCTATAAATATCCAACTTTTTTACCTGAAAACATATATATTTTTCATTTGAGGATTAAGAATCATAAATATACACTTGTTTATTAGTTGTATTAATTGTATTATTCACAGTGCTGTAGGCTTATTGATTGTTGTTTTTTTAATTGTAAATCACCTTTATATATTTATTTACATTTCAAAGCAAACCATATTGAAAGTTCAGTCCCTTAATCAGATCTTTGGGGTTGTTCTTTATTTATCAGTTACCTTTACATCAGTCATAGCCCTATAATGGTTTATTTCCTGGTGAATTTCCTTAGCTCTATTCTTTCAAAACTGATGTTTTAAAAT
>NW_004524853.1:1168106-1178311 GCF_000260255.1 Octodon degus
CACTTTGGCTTGACAAAATCAAAGCATGATGGGAGTGCACTTAAATGTAGAAATCCTGTCTTGTTCTATCTTTCCCCACTATTATTTATTATATTCTATTTTTTAGCTATCAGTACGGGGTAGAGAGTCAACCTCAAGTCCTCAAATATAGTAGAACAAATGAATGTTGTAGCATTGTATTACTTTTAGTAAAAATTTATTCCTACTGTTTTAATGAACAGATTTTGTATAGAACCTCTGAGCAGAAGACATTTGGGAAGTAGAGTCTAGAACTCCCTGTGAAGTCATTACTAAGCATTTCTATTATATTAGCCCTTACCCAAAAGCAACCTATCGAAGTGAAAATAAAATAAACATAAGGCTCCTCAGAATTCAATTCTAATCTAGGTCCCTACACATGAGCTTCTATTTTTGTTTAGTCAGATTTCCTACTCGCTGAGGTTTCTTTCAGCTTCACTTTATTTGACTAAATCTGTTACCACTTGTTTTTCATCTGCTCTTTCCAGTTATTGAACATAAATAATAACTCTACATCAAGAGTTGGCAGAAAGCAGTCTGCTGACCCAAATGGTGCTTCAAGGGGTAAATATCATGAAAGCTATTTTTAAAATATAGGCCTTCTACTTCAACTCATTGATTCTGACTCCTTTAATCAATAGATATTTATTTAGAATACCGAATCAGATATTTCAATTCTCTTATCACCTAGAGTGAACTGTACGCCACTCATCTATCTTTCCTCATCTATATTTTATTCTTCTTGCTCTTAGTAAAAACAAGAAGACTTTAGTAGGGTAAATGGATTTTTATAAAACTAAATCTTAATTTAAATATGTGTACAGAGTCAAAATTCAGCTATCTCAAGATAAATGGTCCCTTGTATGCAGGATATAGACAGGTGCTGCAGCAGAATTCACAGGCCTGTCATAGATTAGGGGTAGGTGGTGTGATGTTTATCAGTGTAGCTACATAAAAATTGTATTATTGTTCTATAACTTGGATTTATAATTATCTTACAGTGGAGATATAATAGTAAAATATTCTTTTTGTAAATCATTTGATAATTTAAAGAACTATTGCTTTATTTTAGCCCACTAAAAACACTTAAGTATGCTTTTTCTTTACCCTACCAACACAGGTAAGTTTGAGCTTTAAAAAAATACTATAAGAGTTTTGTTAGTTTTCTAGTTTTTACATATGATACTATTTTCCTTTCTGTAGTAAGTTGCAAAGTTGATTATTCTTTTCTGTAGTTTCTTAATAAATTTACATTTAAATATATGAAAAAGATATGACAATACACAGTTTAATTTCCTCATAAAATATATGAATATAATCTTTTTTTCTAATAACAAGATTTGAACTAGACCCATTGTTGATATTGATTTACATTTACTATTATCTCTTGTAATTAGTAATAAAATCATGAAATGAGAACTCAAGTAGATGTTTTATCTCTGGTAAAATACAGTTCATTTAGGGTCTCAGTGTCTTCTGATTTACTCATGAGTGGATAAACAAGTATAAAGCAAAGTAATGTGTTGTCATATACTGCTAAAGGTCATTCGTGACAACTCTAAATTTCCATTACATAGGTAAGAAAAATAGGCAAGACTCAGCTATTTTAATAAATCACCTAAGGCACTACTGTTTTATGCAAGAAAAATGGAACACACCACCACAGTTTGCTGTTTCACCTTAAATTTCTAGTGGAAATAGCTTGGAATTTCTCATTATATAAGGAAGTTGCTGCACAAGGAAGACTTTGTGAACAGAAAAACATAATGACTGACCCAATTTGAAAAGAATTTAAGAAAATGTTCTTTTATTTTTTCATTTTAGTTATTGATTTATTTTTATGAATTTAGGACAGGGTCTACAGAGTGTACAGGGTCTCACTAAGTAGGTTGGACTCATGGTGATTCTCCGTTTTCAGCCTCCCATGCGTTGGGATTATAAGCTCACGCCACCATGCCCAATCTTCATTGCTGTCTCAGTGCACTCTGGGGGAAGGGCTGGGATGGCAGGCAGGGGATCGAACCCTGGCTGCTGCACTCTGCCTAAGCAGGTGCTTTAGTCCACTGAGCTATCAGGCTGGACCTAGCATGATTAGTTTAAAAGATGCTTTTATTAACTTGAACAGTATGCAATTCATATATGTAGTAAAACATCACATAATAGTCCTATAAAAATGTACAATTTTGTATCTGGAAAAAACTAAAATTATTAACAAAATTTTAATATTTATGTTTCTAAACTTAATAGGTAATCATGCTTGAGGATGTTTATAAAATAAATTTTACTGAAATTAAAAGTTAAAAATTAACCATTTTTACAACTATAGTCATCCCTTGGCATATTTGTGGAGTCAGCTGCAGGATATACTATAGACACTAAAATCTATGGATGGGGGCCTGGGGAGTGTCTCAGCAGCACAAATGCATACTTTGCAAGTGTGAGGTTCTGACTTCAATCCCTGGTTCCAAAAAATTAAAAAAAATTTTTTTAAATAAGATCTTATGGATGCTCAAGAGCTTTAAATAAAATGGTATGATATTTGTGTGTAACCTGTGTATCATCCTATGTACATTACACCATTGCTAGATTATTTATTCTGACCATTGATGATGACTTGTAAATTTGACTAGATTAAAAAATAGTTATTCAAGCCTGGCGTGGTGATGAAAGCTCATAATCCCAGCACACAGGTGGTTGCAGCAAAAGGGTTCCTGGGAGTTTACAGTCAGCCTGGGCTACTGTATGAGTTCAAGGACAGCCTGAACTACTTAGCAATACCCTATCACAAACAATTATATGAATAACAACAAAAAATATAAAATGAAGAAATACCTAGGAGATTAGAAAAGTACTGTTTTGTGTGTGCTTGGGCAAGTCATGGAATTGTGACCTTGGTACTACTTGTGGTCCCTAGCCCCTTTCTCTCTGGCACTGTTTGCTAGCTCTGTTTTCTGACTGCTATGGCTGAGCATCTTTGATCTGCCAAACTTTCATTTTGATGTTTCAGTTTTGAAGTTAGGCCACCATTGACTGAATCCCATGAAACTGAATCAATTTAAAGTTCTTTCCTTTGAGTTGTTCAGTCAACTATTGGAGTCAGCAATGGAAAAGGCAACTAACATAATACCTACAATAATGTAAAGAGTTGTTATGCTATATCTACTTTAGGAAATCATGACACGAGAGTATCCAGATACTACGGATGTGAGTTTTAATAAATGTTTTTGTTTCACACTTTGTACATATGTATGCAGAATTCACAGGCATGAGAGCTGACTGTAAGTGGATTGGCTATCTTTCTCCCTTTGGGTTATCAACTTACATGAGATAAATGGCTTTTCTTAAATGTCTATGTCTATTCATTTATTACCCTATTTACTGTTGTTTAATAAATATTTCACTTCTGGGATAGGTTCTGTTTTTCTGGAAATATATGTATATTTCACAGTTGACGATGGTAATGGTTATGGTTTTCCCTACACCCTCTCAAAACTTCTCTTAGTTAATTTTATTTACAGAACATTTAAAGGGTGAAAGGTAAAGGAAAAAAGAATTCCGTGAGGAAAATGCAGAGATTGACTCTTCCCTGCACATGTCTGGTTTGATTCAGGCGCTCTATGTTACTAAAACATGTCATTTGATTTTAAAACAGAAGAAATCTGACAGAGCATTCATGGGAATTCAGTCAGTGTAAAGCCAGAGAGAATTAGGTAAATTTCCATCTGAACACAGAGAATAAATTATAAACATTAGGGTCTTTGCCCTTTCGCCTTTCTTGCAGCAATTTTGTGGCATTCTTCTTATTAACAGTCATTCTATTTACATGGTCTTTAGAACTGACAAAGTAGATCCAGTACCATGCCATTTGTGAGGAAGAAAGGGGTGTGAGCATGGCTTGGCTCCTGATTCCAGTCAGGTAAGGTCTAAAGGCAGCCACAGAAAATGACATTCCAATCTGTAATGTGTTTCAGAGGTGTTAGAAAGATATCAGGCAAATGTGGGTTTCCATAGAAATCTCAAATTTACTGTGAAGCATCAGACATGTCTAATGTTTTATATTGAATGTATTATATAGTAGATATACATGATACAATAAGAATATTCATTATCTTGCACTACAAGTAACTTAAAATTTGTAGTACTATGGTTGTGATCTTGGAAGCCTTACCTTGGCAGAACACGGTGCAGTGTTCTACTTGTACAGTATTAATGATGACAATTTTTGTTCAATTGCCTCTGTGATTGTGATATTTGATGGTCATTAGTTATCAAAGATGTATTAAAATACAAAATAGTGGTAATTGAGTGCTTGCCTGAAGAAACAGAATATATAGATTTAAACTATATTTCATTGATTCTAAGATGCTATTTAATATTTTATCAGAAGGAACAAGATATAATGAGAGTATGCTACAAGCAGTTATCTATTTCATTGTAGAGCAAGCTATATTTTTTAAAGAGGTGAGTTTTGCATAGATAATGATCTAAAATGTAATTTAGTTTTCAAGTTAAATTATAATTTTAGATAACTATTCTACCTATGTAAGTTTATCAGAAATCTTACTATTCTGGTATAGCATCAGTTTGCTGTATATATGGCATTTAATTGTGCATTGCCGTTTTTCTTATTGAATTTTAATTTTTTTAACTTAGTACTTTACATTGGCAGAATAGGCTATACATGTGAGTGTCTTAATTACTGAATATGTTATTTGGATTTTTGAGATTTTAACCCAGTACTTGATACATAGACATATCAAGAGTGTTTATAAAATATTTGATTTCTATTGAAATAAATACATTTTTAAAATATAAAATATTAAAATTGAAATTTAGTGTAATATGTATTGTTGATGTAAAAAAAGAAAGCTCTGCTTTCTATGATATCATGGAGCTTTGTACCTTACAGGACTCTGTATTCCCTAGGGTCTGATGTTTGGGCTCTTACTCTTCTATAGTTTTTGCAGTATTATAATTTGCACCTCAGGCCTTTACTCTGAGCTACATTTCTGGTACATTTTATTTTTAGTTTTTAATTTTAAGACCAATTTGTCCAAATTTCTAAATTGACCAGCCAGGTCTCACCTTTGTAGTCCTCTTGCCTCAGCCTCCCAGAGTGTAGGGATTATATGCCTGAGCCATCATGCTCCTTATTTTATTTTCTCAGAGCTTCTTTTATCCTTTTAGGTTTTCTCTCTGAAAAAAAAATTTGTAAGAATTTCAGAAAATCACAAAAAATATCCATTGAAAAACAGACAAAACAGGCCAGCGAGAAAGCTCAGCAGACTAAAGTGCCTGCTTAGGCAAGCTTAGACAAGCGCAGAGGGCAACACATGCTGGGCCAGCCCTGCCCCAAGGGCCTGCGGAACCGGCACAGAGTCCAGGCGTAGAGGCACACACCTATAAACCCAGCACTGGGGAGGCTGAAAACACGAGGATCACTATGAGTCTGAGCTGTGTGGTGAGACACTGTAGCATCCAAATTAAAAAAGATAAAAAAGACAAAAATTACCCTAGCTAATCTTCACCAAAATTTAAAGAACATTTTTTGGTACAGGCCATATGATATGATAACTAATTCTGTTATCAAAAGAATACAGCAATCTTGTGAATTTTTTAAAGGTCAATACTAAAGCCTACACTTTATATTATTCTTTGAAGTACTCTTACTAAACAAATTTGATTAGCAAATTATATTTCATATTCATTCATATAACCTTTAAAATAGACTAGAATTATATTATAAATATATATTGTGTCCCTGGTTTTCCTTACACATATCTCATTAAATCCTGTAATGCTTTTTGATGCTATTTGAACTTATACCTTTTATCCCATTAATTCTATGTGGAAATCATTGTTAAGGACAAATAAAGTTTATTAGATGGAATGAATTTCACATAGCCTTTTCTTGTATTTTGCCATTGTGCTCAAAGAGAGTGCAATGGATGTTGGATGTAAGATAGACAAATTAGTCTTAGTCTTGAGAATCAGAGGAATAAGAGAGAACTTAAGTCTTGCTACCCAACAGTGGACCATTTCAGTGTGTATTTAGGTTAAAGCAGACATCTGCGATCTTCATTTGCACTGTACTGCCATTTCTTTCCTTGTTATTTTATGTTTTTATTTCAGGGTCTACAGGGTCTCACTATAGTTTTCAGCCTCACAAGTGCTGGGATTATAGGCGTGCACCACCAGGCACAGTCCCAATGTCCTTCTTAGCACACCCCGGGGGCTGGGCCAGCATGGTATGCCTGGGGTACGATTTCTTAAATCGTAGAAGCTTAGCATTCTTTGTTCTGTAGCAAAAGGCTTTAAAATATGACAGGATAAGAATAAGAAATTTAAAGCAAAATTCTCATTATTAATATCCAATACATTAAGGGTAACTTGGTGCTGGTTTTATTTTATCTATCAAATAGCCAGGGTATTTTACAATAGAGAAAAGTTTTAAAATTCAATCAACATTTGAAAAATCATTTGTGTAAAAATTTTATTTTGCTATAGTGTGAAGGTGTCTTCCAAAATCGAAGCGTTGGGATCTTGATGCCCAGTACTATAAGGTGAGGTCTTTTAGGTAGTATGTAAGTCATACAGGTTCTTCTTTAACAAATGCTTTTATGTGCTTAAAAGGGCTTTGGACAGTGTGTCATCCCTGCCATCTTCCCGCATGTGTGGACTCAGCTAAAAAGCCTCTACTAGATGCCAGTACATTGATCCTGAACTTCCCCACTTCTAGAACATGGAAAGAAATAAGATGTGTTCTTTTAATTTCACCAGGATATATCAGCATAACATGGATCTACACATATATATGAAAGTATGTAATAGGTAATACATACATTGAATATTAAGAAAATTAGTCAGGTACAAATAAAATATGCTTATCATAGGGTTTTTGATTTGCTTTGGTTTTAATTTTGTATTTGTCTTTCTTTTCCATTTCCTGAAACCCTCAATTAAGAATAAAATCAGAGGGTCCAAAAATGGTTTTTTGGGGGTTTCACATTTAAAAGCTGTTGAGCCCAGGACCAAAGTGAAGATTGGCAGCATCTTAGTTCTAGAAGCCCCCAGGAGAGGATGTGTTTGTGACCTTCTAACTTCTTTGAGATTGGTCCATTTTATCTAATATTCACTTAGAACATTTTATGTTAACTTTACTCCAGTTCTCTCATGTTTTATGAAGATGTCATGTCCTTAAAATTTAACAGATGTGTCACAGGCCTTTCTCAGAGTAAAGTAAGTGCTGGATTTTCACTCTGCTTTTACAAATCAGGTCTCACTTTCATCTGTTCTGTGTATCATGTTCTTCACATACGAGTAGGAAAGGAAGTCCGACTTTTAAAAATGGGAGTTAGGAAACCCATGCATAAATTTGTTCATAGGTTATATTGAGAATTAGTTTTCCTCAGCTCCATTGATGATGTGGTCTTCTGTGGAAATCTAAGTGAAAGTGTAGGTTACAAGTTGCACAGAATTTCAAAGTTCTATTAAGAATTTTTTTCAGTATTCATAAACAGGTGCTCTATAAGGGTGAGATGATAATGTTTTTAGAAATCCAAATGAGATCATCTCACCACTGGCTGTAGTGTTGAAAGTGATAAAAAGATTTGAACTTTCTAGCATGAGAAAATAAAAGCCACTCCTTTAAGAAATATTTTTTCTCTTTATAAAGAGAAATTTTAGTTTTGGTTCATAAAAGCTTTCAGGAGAATACACTTGAATGTGTTGCCTTTGATGTTGTGTTGCTGGCTGTCCCCCAACTGACACTCATAAAATCTCCTAAGTTTCGAAGTATCAGACTGACTCCAGGAACCTACATATGCTAAGATGAGGAATATCCTGCAAATGATATATAATTGTTTATTTTTGCCTTATGTATGTACATAAAATTTATTGCATCAAATCATTCTTGTAGTTTAGTTCTATAATAATGTAAGGTCATTTATAATTTTGGAGTTTTCTGTTTCATTAAAGTCTTGCCAATAATGAGCATTATCCTTTTCATATTCTTTGTCATTTTTTAGTAAAAGTGCATTACATTCGTTTAAACTTTTATTGTGACTCCTGAAATATTTTGACAAAAACATAATATTGTGGAGTATCGAAGAAATGAATTAAAAAATTTATCACTTTCAATGCAATCATTCCTTGTATCTTTTTGATTTAAGAAATTTCTTCTGACTGACTTTTCATTGCCTACTTAGCAATGTTTTCATGCTAGATTTTCTTCTTTAACTTCAAAACTCTAAAGGAATGTTCAAATCTCTATGCATCAATGTTTTAAATAGTTTGTTCCACTTTGGGCCAGAGTTAAGGTTCACAGAATTTTCTTTGTGTTTTGAAGAAACAATTAAAGACTATAAAGCTACCATAAGAAGTTATACGTATTTTGTGCTTTTCCATGACATTTTGTTACACAAATTTGATGTCTTTATTTCTCTGTACAATATTTCTACCAATTACCCCTTTCCCACTTCAAGGTCTGACTCCATAGAGCCACTTAGGACTGCTTGTCCGGATCAAACATAAATCAGGTATAGAAATGAGTTTAGAACATTAGGAGCAGTTAAGTTTATTGTTTTCAAGGAAGCACAGAAGAGAAATTAGTTTTTCTTTATATCTGAGCAAGTTGAACATTTCTTTTTTGAAATAAATTTTCAGTAAATTGATAGATTGTATTTGATAACTCTGAAATATGAAAAGGTCATTAACTAAGAAGAAAATCTCTCATAAAATAGTTTTCAAAAACCCTTGCATGTTACACTTATGACAAAATATCAAGAAGTTAAGGCATTAATTTCTGTAATAATGATATTGTTATTTTAAGATTTCAACTGTTCAAAGTTATTTCTTAAGTTTCTAGATATTCATTTATATTTTACTTGGGAGTATGCCTACTGCTCTACATACGTACCAACAGGGCCATATAATTGGGGCTTTGTGTACAAGAAGGCATGACACCGACTTCAGACACTCACAGGAGATACGAAACTTTCTCCTGTATCTTTGCATAATACAGCTGATCACTTTAGAATTAAAAATAATAGTTTTTAAAATTGGAGGGAATAATGTGAGTGTTTGTGAATTAAAATTTAATCCTATGAGGAATTCTATAAGGGCTAGGAAAGTATAGCCCAACCATAGCAAACCTTTTAGAGCTTTTATTGATAATGAATAACTGGCTGTGGCATGTTGTTATAGATTTGTCACCACTGGTATAGTCTCAAGATATGGATATATTAATGAAGATTAGATCTTATGTAAGGATTTCTGCACTTTACCTTATCACATACAGTAGCTAATTCTAATAACTAATTATTTAAAAAGAACTACTTCATCAACCTTTTCTAATATTGACATTTGTACTTAGTTATAAATCTCAAAATGCACAATATATGATGATCAAATCAAGGTAATTATGTTTCTATATCCTCAAGTGTTATTATTTCTGTCTCTGGAACCTTCAAACTCTTAATGCATACTTTGAAATCATAAGTAATTATTTATACTACAAGTGGCTTACTGAGCTATATAACCCTGCAAGCACTCCTCTGCTATTATGTCTTGATACCCATTATTCACCCACTCTGTTACATCTGTCTTAGTTACTTTTCTCATTTCTGAGACAAAATGCCAGACACCTAACATTAATGGAGCCATTATATGGCTCAGAGTATATAGAGATTTCCATCATAGTTTGATAGCTCCAAGACAGGGTGGCATGGCAGCAGGACATCACAGAAGACAGTTTATGGCAGGCAGGAGGCAGCGAGTTAGCAAACAGCAAGCAATAAGCAACCATCTTTCTCTGTGCTATGTCCAGTCCAGACTGTCTACCCCTAGCACTCACTTCCAGGTTGGGCCTTCCCATCACCTACTCCAAGAACTATAGCAAACCAATCAGAGGACTTGCTTAGTAGCCACACACCCTTGATCCTCAACAGCACACACTGTAGAACCTGCCACCCCTGAAGAGCCCCACTTAGGGGCTCTTAATGCTTTAGGGTCAGGGGCATCTAGACACAAGCCATCACAACATCTCCCTTTTCCCTTCCTAACCCTCTGACAGCCTCTATTCTATTCTCTACTTCTGTGTGATCAGAATTTTTAGTTTGCACAAATGGATAAAAACCTTGCAGTATATGCCTTTCTGTGTCTGACTTGTTTCTCTTCAAAGCAATCCT
>NW_004524853.1:1179886-1190221 GCF_000260255.1 Octodon degus
ACCTTTATAAAAAATCAGTTGCTGTAAAAACATAAATATACTTCTGGAAATTTTATTCTGTTTCATTATTCTACCTGTTTGTTTTTATGCTATTACCATGAGTTTAGATTACTATATATTTTTAACATACTGTATATTTTAATACAGTACAAAGTCCTTGTGACATGGAGTCTTTGTAAATTGTTTGGAAGGCAGCTATTGTAGCACATCTGGATTTAAGCTTTGTATTTGCTCGAGAATGCTTTGGCTATTCTGGATCTAATTTTGTGATATTTTCCCTAATTCAGTGAAGGATGCCATTGGAATTTTGAGATTGAATGTAGTATGGATCATTGTGGGTGACATGTACATTTTAATGATATTGATTCTTCTAATCCACAAATATATAATATCTTTTTTACATTTTCTGTAAGTACTTTTGTAAGTGTTTTTTTTTTTTTTTTTTTTTTTCCAAATTGCAATGTAGAGTTCTTAAACTTCCTTGGTTAAGTTTATGACTATGTATTCTTTTTGGTGGATATCATTAATGGATTTGTTTTTTTGTATGTTTTTCAGTCACTTAATTACTATTGTAGAAGAATGATATTTTTTGGTATGTTGACTTAGTATCTTATTAACTTAATTGGATTATTATTTCCAACAGTTTTTTTTTGTTGTTGTTGTTGTTGTTGTTGTTGTTTGTTTGCTGTTTCTTAGTGGATACTTTAGCATCCTTACATATAATACCATGTTACCTGTAAGCACGGATATTTTGAATTGCTCTTTTCTGATACTCATGCCCTGCATTTGTTTCTCTGGACTAATTCTCTGGCTATAATTTCAGTACTGTGTTAAACAGGATCAGGAAGAGTGAACACCCTTGCTTTGTTCCAGATCATGGGAGAAAGATCTGAAATAACTTTCAGCTTATTTATTTGTAACATGATGTGAACTTCCGGTTGTCCTACTAAGTATTTATTTTGTTGTAATATAATCCCTTTTTTATGTAAATTGTTGAGAGTTTTTATAATGAAATGATGATGAATTTTGTCAGATGATTTTCTGTATCTATGAGATGACCATAGAGATTTTTTTTTAAGTCTATTGAAATACTATATTATGTGTTCTGATAGGTATATGTTGAACCATCCTTAGCATAAATCCAAATTAATCATCTGTATAATCTTTTTGATGTGCTATTGGATTTGGGTTGCTGGTATTTTGTTGAGATTTTTGTGTTTGTATTCAGCACGGATATGTGTCTACAGTTTTTATTTCATTGTTGTTACTGTGTCTTTTTATGTTTTGGTATCAGCATAATGTAGGCCTTATAGAAAGAGTTTGATGAAGTGTATAATTTTTTGATGACATTTGAAATGAATTAATATTAATTTCTCTGTAAATATTTTAAATAATTCAATAGTGAAGTCTTCTGATTCTGGGCAAGATAAATGATGTTTCCACTTATTATTTTCTTCTTTCCTTTTTTAAAAAAATTTTAGTACAGGATCTACAGGGTCTCACTCCACAGCTCCAACTCACAGTGATCCTCCTGTTTTCAGCCTCCCAAGTGCTGGGATTACAGGCCCATGCCACCGAGCCCAGCCTTGATTGCTGTCTCAGTGGGGCCAGCACAACACACTGGGATCAAGGCCCAGCCGCTGTGCTCTGCCTAAGCAGCTGATTTGCTCCACTGAGCTGTCTGACTGGCCCTTAGTTATTGTTTCTTGATGTATCTTTACTGTATGCCTTTTTCTTCTGATTACTTCAGGGAATTTCCATGAGTTAAACACTTATTTGTTCATTTAATGGTCTCCAAATGACCCAGAGACAATATTCATTCTTTTTTGTTGTTGTTGGTCTAAATGATATATTAAAAAAATCTGTTTCCTTTCTGTACATTCTACATATTTGCCTGCAACATGTTTGCAATCTATACTTGTCCTTTCATCCTCTTTGTGGACTTCTGCACTGTAAAAGTTTTCAATTCTGAAGTACAGTTCATTAAATTTTTATATTATGGCCTGAGCTTCTCATCACAGCATAGTCTAAAAACTCTTTACTTAGCTATAGATTCCAAAGATTCTCGGTTGTTTTTTCAAAGTTTTATGCCTATTCACAGATGATTTTGATTTTTTTTGGGGGGGAGTACTAGGAATCAAACTCAGGACCTCACACTCTCAATCAGACATTTGTGCTGCTGAACTAAATCTCTGGCAATGATATGATTCTGTTTGTTTGTTTCTTTGTTTTGTTTTGTTTTTTTGATATGATTCTTTACATATGTTGTGGTTTGTTTTCCCCTCAAAGCCTCATGAACTCATTGGGGTGGGCTTCAAGAATTTGGGATTAATTCATAATCTAATGATGGGATCATAGGTGTGAGTGCTTCTGGGATTATGTGTGTGAGAGCTGCATCCTGGGCAGCCTGGATGCAATCTAAGCAAGGGAGAGGGATTTATTGCTGCTGCTGCTGCTGCTGCTGCTGCTGCTGCTGCTGCTGCTGCCACTGCTCCTCCCTTTTTTCTCTTTTTTGCTGTTTTCTGCCACCATGAACTGACTGTGACTCTCTACCGAGTGCCACTCTGCCTTGGAGCCAGCCACATATGGACTGAAATCTCCACAAACTGTGAGCTAAATAAACCTTCTCTTCCTTAAAAAAAATAAAAATAAAAATAAAAATAAATCTGTTTTCAAGTGCTGAAATTATTTCTTCTAGTTGATTTATCTGTTGTTTAAGCTCTCAACTCTATTTTTTAAAGAATTTACTGAGTTCATTCCCAATATTTCTGTGCATTCTTTTTTTATTATCCCTATCTCTTTCCTACATATCTAGTTCATATCTTGAATTGTTTTCTCATTTCATAAATTAATCTTTACTATGGTAAATCTGTTACTACATTTTCTTAGAATCATTGTTTGGAAATTTTTGTCAGGCCTTTTATCTGTCTCATTCTTTTCTGTCTGTTGCTGAAGAGTTATGTTCTCTTAAAGGACTGTGTTCTGTGGTTTTTTTTTTTTACTGCTATGTTGATATTTGCACATGTGACATATTACATGTATTCTGTATATTTTATAGGGTGACCTTCAAAGTAAATGGATTCCTCCTATACTTTGCTTTTTGCTTTGTGTTTTTGCTTCTGGTATTGTTTGGTAGACCACAATGTCTTTTGTTTCATTTAGACGTTAGAGGGTAACCTCCATATAACTTCCCCAGCTTTACTATCCCTGAACATGCAGCATTCTTTTGTGTTTGTGGGAGTCCTTTCTCCAAGGGCAGCATAGGGGAAGGAGGGACATAGCTCAAAGGCAAAAGCACCTACCTGGCAAACACAAGGCCCGGAATTTGATCCTCAGCCCTGCATGCTGTGCCAGGCCCAGAACCCTGCATGGTAGCAAATGTCTGTAGTCCAGAATTCTGCAGGTTGAGACAGGAGGATCACTGCAAGTTTGAGACCAGCCTGGGGGCTGCAAAATTGAGCAAAGGTCAACCTGAACTGGATAGAGAGACACTATTTCAAAAAACAAAAGCAAAACACAAGGGTGGGAGTGCTGTAGCAGCTCATCCTGGTTTCATTCACACATACATGGCTTGTTCATTATTCCAGCAAGGAAGTCAGGGTGCCCAGGGGCACAATTCATGAGTACTTGGTTGTATTTTTAGGATAAGTAGAATTAATCTTCTTCTATCTGAGAGAAAGTTGATTATATTTGTGCTTTTTTCTTTTCTTCTGAGGTACTGGCAATTGAATCTAATTGAATTCCTCATTCTTCTCAACTTCCCAAATAGGATCATAAGTGTACACCACAGTTCCTCGTTGTATTTTGTTTATATATTAAAATTCCTTATGCTTTAAACTATGAATAAATTGTTTGTGTTCACATGTTTATAATAGTATTTTTTGAGGAATATTGTTAATGTGATGTAACATCATACATAAAATAGTTAGAATATATTACTAATAGCATGTTAATAATATTAAAATTGCATAATTATACCTAATTTTATATGCATATGAATATAAATATGAAAAAGCTGAAAATGTAGAATTTCACATATCTCTGTCTCTCAATGTGAAAGGGACAAAGTTAGATATCTACCCAAAACATCTCTATAGATCTTAGTAGGGATGTTTGGTGAGATACTTAAGATGAAAGTTAAGCGGTTAAGAGAATCTAGGAGGACAGAAGTTGGAGATAACAAATATATGTATCTCTTTCAAGAAAGTTTTTCCCCGTGGAGACCAATGGATTATGGCTTGGTTAATTTGTTTCAGATGGAAGAAATCACATAGTGCTTATATTTTTTGTGAGCTGAAGGAAATGTACACCTAGAAATTAAATAAGTCAAGGATATGGATGAGAAAGCACAAAGATTAGACAAGGTTCCTATCCTTGTGATGAAGATTTGTTTTACAAATTGAGAACAACTCTAGACAGCTTGGGGGCTCAATGATAGGAGGTTAGAGAATGTGGAGAGTTATTAATGGATAAATACATGTGCAGTGGTGGAGAAGTCTCTGGAAACTTTTCTGGCAAGAGAAATACAATTTTAAATCAGCTATATGAAGTCTCAGTTTTCCTTTTCTGTAAAATATGATTTCAGAGAGGGTAGAACAAGAAAATTATTTTATAAACTACACATAATATTCTAAAAATTATTAGCTGCCTGACCTTTTGTGTCAAATGGAAAATTTTAAGTAATAACTTCCTTTTTGAAAACATAGAATGAAGATACGCCAAAATAAAATAAACATATTTATAAGCTGAAATGATTTCTGAAAAGCATTGCTGTCCATAGCAGGGTTTTTGTTTTGTTTTTTATGTTTTACGGAAGGGTCTACAAGGTGTTCAGGGTCTGACTACTAGATCGGACTTGTAGTGAACCGCCTGCTACAGCCTCCCAAGAGCTGGGATTACAGGTGCGCGCCACAACACCAGTCTCAATTGCCATCTCACTCCCCCTCCCGTGCCCCCGGGGGGGGGCTGGCACGGGGATCGAAACCCTGGCCCCTGCGCCTTCTTGCAGGCACTTTAATCTGCTGAGCTACTTGGCTGGCCCCATAGACAGGTTTTTTTTTATAAGATTCTTAAACTAAAAGTATTCATTCTTGAAACTTAAAAATCCAATAATTACACTAGATTTTTTATTTCAAATTTCTTCACTATACCTTTGTCACATATATACAGAGTAATCACATATTTCTAAAATAAAGACTTGAAATTGATTTTCTTCCTTTTATGTCTACACTGTTTAGTCCATCAAATAATTTACTCATTTCTGGGTCTTCATAGTTAGTATGGCTAGTATTCCAAGTTAGTATGGTTAAAGAACATGAAGAACTATTAATCAATGTTTTCATAGATTTCATATCAATTATCAAATATTCATTTTTAAAAAAAATCTTTCTTTTTTTCCTGTGTTTTATGGAAGGGTCTACAGGTTGTTCAGAGTCTTACTACTAGATAGGACTCCTAGTGATTCTCCTGTTTACAACCGCCTAAGAGCTGGAGTTACAGGTGTGCACTACCACGCCCAGTCTCAGTCACCCTCTCAGTGTGCCCTGGGTGTGGGGCCGGCACAGCAGCCAGGGGATGGAACCCCTCCTCCCTGGGCCTGCTTGCATGTGCTTTAATCCCCTGAACTACTTGGCCAGCCCTATTTTTTTTTTTTTTTTAATCTTTCTAAGGAGACTGTTAGATAAGAACCAGAGGAGACACAGGGGGAAAAGGTATAATGAAAATGTTATGTATGTACAAAAGTCTATAATCAATATGCACTAAAACAAATGTTTAACAACTTCAGTGTGATAAAAACATCTCCCCTAATATTAGATATCTGGCTTATATATCCTTATATTCAAGTGCTTTGTGTTATCTCTAAGCATTTCTCAGAAGCATCATGATCCTAGGTGGAGCTCTTGAGATGTAATTGGTCATGTATGCATGTGATAATGGGTCATGTGTTTGTGATACTGTAGTAGTCCACTAATTGGTTCAGCATTCTTCTGGGTGTGGGTGATAGATTTCCTGAGGAGAGAAGGCCCACCCTGGCTATAGGTGACACCAGTGAGTAGGTATTAGCCTGCATGGAATACAAAGGGAAAGCAAGGAGGCTTGCTGCCTCCTACTGCACCATAAAGGGTTTCTCCTCTGCCATGTTGCCCTGTTCTGAAGCTATTGGCTGTGGACTGTAATCCCTACACACTGTGAAATAAAGTAAACCTTTACTTCTTCAACCTCTGGACATTAAATATTTTGTCACAGTAACAAAAATGTAGCTAAGGTATCATGCGTACCATGACTGAGTTACAGATTTGTTGAAAAATAAAAATTGTGATGAATCGAGCATTCAAGAAATGTTAACACTTGCCTTTATAGGTCTTAATGCAGAAGTATAATATTCTAAATCTACTGCTTGTGTGATCATCATTGTTTGCATCGAAGTTTTCACTTTACTGAGAGGATAGGTATTATATTTTTAAGACAAAAATTATTTTGCTAACAAATTTTGACTGTCTAATGAACAACACAGTTTTGGTTTCATTTTGTTGAAATTATTCCTTTCTTCAGATACCAAGGTGTCAGGATGGCCGAGTGGTCTAAGGTGCCAAACTCAAGATACCTTCTCTTATATGGTAAATCCAATGGGCAATTATTTATTGTTTTTTTCAATATGCTCATTCAGATCACTGAAATTCTAAATCAAATGACAGTGTCTACTTAATTAATCATAGTTTTTCTCTCTCTTTCTCCTCTCTCTATGTGTGTGTGTATATATATATGTATATATATATATAGATAGATAGATAGATAGATAGATAGATATAGATATATATTCTGCTTTGAATCTTTAGATATTGATAAGTCTATTGGTAAATATAATTTCTCTATGATTCTAGATGAATTCACATTCTCTACATGAAATGCAGGAGAACAGTCCCAAATATGCCTGATTTTTGTTGTTGCTGATTATTTTACTGAGGGCACAGGTATTAGAAGAATTAGACTGTGACTAGTCTTACATAGCTAAGTTTTCTACTTTTATTTTAATTTTTAATTTTCTATGTTTTGAAGAGTACAAGTTAGAATTAAAACAATAAATTACAAGTGATACAGAATTTCACTTAACATAGTAATGTGAATTTAACAGTACTTGTTGTAAGACATAATGTTGTCTTCCAACTAGTTATTCATATTACCAGATGTATGCATGTAAAACTCGAAAAAGAAATAAAAAGATAGATATGTGTAAGAAATTGATATGAGAAACAGTGCAAGCAATTGAACAAAGGATACAAAACAAATCAAAATGCTTCTTTACATAGACCAGCAGAAAGGCACACTACAGTTGTCCAAACCATCCTGTTTACATACGTAGATAGATCTCTTTCCCACACTCCCTCTCCTGTCCTTCTCCTCAACTTGGTAACTTTTTCTTTCTGAATAAGTTCAGCACTTTTCCCTAATAACTATTGTACCCTTCAGATTCCATTTTTTTTCTCTTTCAGATTCTCACACTAAGGAGACGATACTATGTTTTCACATGTGGGTCTGATTTATTTCACTTAAGATTATGTTCTCTTTTTGCATCCATTTATCAACAAAAGACTCAGACTTATCCTGCTTTATAGTTAATACTCTATTGTGTAAAAATACCGCATCTTCCTTCCTCATTCTTCAATTGATGAGCATCTGGGTTGTTTCCAGGATTTAGCACAATGACAGATTGTGCTGCTATAAATACGGGTGCGCATATATTGTTGTGTATGAATTCTTAAATTCTTCTGGAAAAGTACCCAGGAGGGGAATAGCTGGCTTGAATGGGACCTCCAGTCCTAGCTTTTGAAGGAATATCTGCACTGATTTCCATTGTGACTGTATCAGTCTCCCTTCCCACCAACAGTGCAGAAGAGTTCCTTTTCCTCCACAGCCCCTCCAACATTTATTATTGGCTGACTTCTTGAGGTTAGCCACACTTTCTGCGATGAGATGGAATCTCAGTGTAGTTTTAATTTGCGTTTCTCAAATGACCAATAATGTTGAACATTTTAAAATATATTTACTTGCCATTTGTATTTCTTCCTCTGAGAATTGTATATTCATCTCAGATGACCATTTTTGGATTAGAGCTTTGAATTTCGGGGGCCTGATTTTGTTTTTAATTCTTTGTATATTCTAGACAGAAGGCCTTTGTCTGAGAGACAGTTGGCTCTGATTTTTTTTTTCTTTTTTTTCAGTTTGTTGGTTTTCTTTTTATTCTGTTGGAGATCTGCTTTGAAGTACAGAAACTTTTCAAAAAGATGAGATCCCATTTGTTGATTCTTTGAAGCTTTCCCATGCGGTTTGGTTTTTGTTCATGGACTCCATATCTACCACTATGTTTTAAGATTTCTAATCCACTCTGGTGGTCTGTTTCTTTTGATTGGTAAATTGAGGCCATTTACATTGATGGTTGTAATTAATACCTATTGTTTTATCTTTGTCATGTTATTTTCCTGTTATAGGTTCTGTACTCTTTCACTCCTTTAATTACTTGCTCTGTTTGGTGGTTTCTTTCTGTTGCTCTTGAAGCTATAATTTCTTCAATTGTTCCTTTATCATGGAAAGATCTTACTTCACCATTGAGTTTGATAGTTTTGCAAGGTACATCAATCTGGGCTGAAAGTTATTTGTTTTCAGGGCCTAAAATAATTGACTCCAAGCTCTTCTTGATTTGATGGTTTCTTAACAGAAACCATCTGTTGCCATGATTCTGATGAGCTTTCCACTGTAGATGATCTGTTTATTCTCTCTAACAGCTTTTAATATTCTGTTCTTTTGCAGAATTTCTTAGATATTGATTATAATGTGTCTGGGTGTAGATTTATTGTGATTATGGCTGTGTGGTGTTCCAGATGCCTCTCTTATCTGTGTGTCAGTTTCTTTTCTCATGTTTGGAAAATTTTCTGCTAGTACTTCTGCAAATAATCTTTTTATGTCATTTGTGCCGTCTCCTGTTTCTTCATTGTCAACTGTTACTCTTACATTATTTTTCTTTGTATTGTCTTATAGCTGCTGATTTGTTATTTCCTGATTAAATGTGAGTTTTAAGAGATCTTTTATTTCACATTCATTAGCTGCAACACTGTCTTAGAGGTAATCTAGCTTCAACTTCATTCAAGTGGCTTTCCAGCTTTCAATGGCATTCTTAATTTCCTGGATATCTGTTTGAATCTGTTTCATTCATTCTAATTCTTTCCTGTATTGTTCATTCAGTGTTTCCATCATTTTTCTTTTTTCTTTTGTATTTTATGGAAGGGTCTACAGGGTGTTTAGGGTTTCACTACTAGATCGGACTCAGAGTGATCCTCCTATTTATAGCTTCCCAACAGCTGGGATTACAGGTGGGCACCACTATACCCAGTCTCAATTGCCATCTCAGCATGCCCTAGGGGTGGGGCTGGCACTGCAGGCCCAGATTTCAAACCCCTGGCCCCTGCATCTGCTTGCATTGATCATTTTTCTATTCTCTATTTTTCTTTCTATGTTTTCATTAGCTGTGATGAGCAATTCTTTATTGTTTTCCTCTCTTTTTGAACCTGAGAAATTATTTCTGCTCTTATTTCTCTTATAGCCTGATGGACTTGCTTGTTTACTCCAGTTGCTATTATTTGAGAGATTCCAGGTGTGTGAATTCCAAGTTCTTGTATGTCTTTATGTCCTAGATTTGTTCTGGGCAGACTAGAGAATTGAGATTGCCTTTTGTTCCTTCATTTTGGCATTTTTGAAACTCTGAGTAATCATCCAGATAGAGTCCTGCAGGCTGCTCAGAATCTGCCAGAGTTTTTAAATGTCTACAAGAAAGTTCTGGGCCTGCTTGGCCTTGGCTCACAGATCACAGCTCTCCTACATCCTGAAGCCACTCAGAGTTCTCCTAAATTCTTAAAAGTTTGGATTGGCACCAGCAAAAGCTCTACACCTGCACGCTGGGACCTAGGTAGGTCAGAGATTACCAGTGTCCCACAGGGTGACCAGATTCTGCCAAAGTTCTTAAATGGCTCCAGGAAGGCTCTCCTTATGTAGATAATTAAACTAGATTTTTTTTCCATTGTCTATTTTTAAGATATTTATAACCTGAGAACTACTTTCTTTTAGTCCCTTGTTTGGGAAATGAAAGGGAGTCATAGACTTTGATGTGATATTTCTAATTTTCTAGACCAAAATCTTCGTTATTCAGACAGGGAACACAAGCCCTCGAAGACTAAGGACTCTCATTCTAATCCTCTAATAGTAAATGATTACTCTTGTTATTGATTGTGCTTAATACCAAAGCTATGCTATTAAAATCTTCCAGTCTTGTTGTAAGATTCTTTA
>NW_004524853.1:1191017-1201200 GCF_000260255.1 Octodon degus
TAAGACTTGATTTAGCTGTGCTACTTTGAACAAATTGCTTAATTTCTGTGATTTATTTATTTATAAACTCAGCTGGATTAAGTTAGAATCCCATATCTTTAAAACTCTGTGATCCTTTTAAAAAACAATATTTGAGAGGTTAAAATGTATTCACAAATTATGCTTTGCAACTCATTATATTACCTAACATTCTGTGTACACCCAGTGACACATGGCCCCCATACTTGCTTTGCAGTTCGATTTAAAATCATCCTGAAATGGTATGAATGAACTACAGGATGAAGAAAACTGACCAAGGGTATCATCTTAGCAGCAGGTGGCACAAACCTAACCTGGCCTTTGACAATTGCTCTGGGATTGTAATAGAGTGATTACAGCATAAAGAAATGATCACAAAGTATAGAAAGAGAACCCTGCCACTCTACTGGTTGGGTAGGAGGAGAACTTCATGATATAAAATATATAGTCTCTACCCATGATTTAATGTCCTCTTACAGACTCTCTAATTTATGGTAACTATGTGGGATGACATAAAATGGGGACACTGCATGTTCCTTTATTCTGGAGACTCATGTTTGTTTTCTTGATCCTTAGTACAGAGACTAAAACTTGCCATCACTGAAGTTTAAGTACCTTAAACAGGAGGAGAGGATGTGTTGTCAATATTAATGCAAAATCTGAGTCAGGAGAGAAGAGATAACCCCAACTGCCTTAAAACTTCAATCTGCCAAATGAAAAGATGCTCTACAGCCATTCATATGAGTTGTTTATTCTACTATGGTTCCTACTTGTTTCAAGGGTGTTCTAGAGTTGTTTTATTTCACTAGGTTAAAGTAAAAAAAAGCAAGACAATTGTCTCTGGTTAGTATAAGTCTGGTATATGTGTTGGCAACAATTTATTCTTTGAAATATCTTAATTTCTTAGGAATTTAAACTAAAAAAATTCTTTTAACATTTTCTTTACACTGGTGATTTTCTAAACTAACAAGCATATAAATTTCATTTCATCTGCTAGAAAACTACCCAGATTATTACAAATCCTGGGATAAAGCAGAAGCTAAGAATATAGCCTACAAATTCATCATTCAAAAACCAAGGAAGGACAGCAAGCTTTAGGATAGTATTCATTTTTAATTATAATAAAAATATTGTACTCCCTCTTACCAGATCAAGCCACCCCAATGTATCAGTTAAGGCAAGTGTTTGCTGTGTACGTATTGTATGATATGACAAAGGAAAGATAAAATTCTACTCAGATTATGTTACATATCTTGCACTATGACAATTAGTACTTGTTTACTTATATTTAGTTTTCAAAATAATCCTCTGTATTAAGTAGAAATTTGGGCACAATAGCCTTGCTTTCCAGTTTCCTGCAAAGAATATGTCACATGACAAAAGATGTCTTCCAAGTGTAATTAAAATTACTAATAATTGGGCTGGCCAAATAGCTCAGCAGATAAAAGCACCTGCAAGCAGGCACAGGGGCCAGGGGTTCAATCCCCGGGACCTGCTGTGACAGGCCTGCCCCCAGCTCATGCCAAGAGGGCAGATGAGACTGAGCATGGTGGCATGCGCCTGTAATCCCAGCTCTTAGGAAGCTGTAAACAGGCAGATCACTATGAATCCAATCAGTAATAAGACCATGAACACCCTGTAGACCCTTCCCTAAAATACAAAAAAAAATATTAATAACTAACTATGGAATAGAAAGATGATCCTTGTGATCCCAGATAGTCAGGTAAGTTAGTGGAGCCTCAGCTGGAGATGCAAAAGATAAGTAGAGAAGTTAAGCTATGAGAAGAACTCCAAGCAAGATTTCTAGTGTGAGCATAGAGAAAGCCACATGGGAGATGGGAAAGAACTGAATTCTTTCAACTTCTTAAGTGAATTTGAAAGAGGATTACACACACACACACACACACACACACACACACACACACAGAGTCTTCAGTTTGGAACATAGCATTGCCACCAATTTCATGCTTATGAGATCTAACACAGAGATACACAGTGAGTCACCCTGTGCCTGAAGGTCTAACCAATGGAAAGAAGGGCGTAACAGATGGATGTCAGCTTACATTGCTAAGTAAATGGCAGTTTGATATGGTAGTAATAGAACATAAGCATACTCCAATATAGATATTATCACCTCTATTTTACAGATTTCAGCTTAAACTCATAGATTGTTATTCTAGGTCACATAGCTGATATACATTATGGAGACTAAAGTCTAGACATATTTGATCCCAGAGTCTGGGGCCTTTCCATGTGTCAGTCGTGAACATACTCTAAGAGGAGAATTTCCCCAGTGTAAGCATACAAGGAATAAAAGTAGACCACACGCTACCCAACAGTGAACAACAGAGTTCTAATATAAGGGATTATGGTGGAAAACCTGCAAGCTGGGTAGCCAGCCAGAGGACTGTGTCCCATACAGAGTTGAGGAACACTGGAAACAAGGTAGTCAACTCTCGCTTAGAAGCCGGAAAATATGAGAACTGAGGCGAGACCTTGAATTGACTGTGACCAAAGCACTGGTAATCAGTTTTTGGATTTCAGACACCTTTCATCTCAACTTTAATAATAATATTGATGAATGAGATGCTTTTTACAAATCTAACACAATTTTAAATTATGTCTGGATGACTTCCAAAATGAAGCCAGAAGCCAATGACTATTGACTGTTACTTCATAGTTTTTAAATTACTTCTTTATTGCCTCTATAAAGGAGCCACCTTCATTTTTCACTGCTGCCTTATTAATCAATCTGAAATAATGACTTTTCTATTCTATTAACATTCTGACTTTTAATTGGCACTTAACTCCTGGTTTTTAAAAAAACAATTGTCTATCCTAGCCTGACACAGGTGAAAAGAAGGTGATGTTAGGAAATGATAAATGGAAAAAAGAAATCCTGACATTTAATGGAAATATATTGAGGAGAGACTAATTTTGTCAAATAATGCATCATTAATGAATGATTCATATTGATACATATGCTTATTACGTATATAAATTTTGTAACCTCTCTAGTTCTTACGTCCTCACTGTACTCAGCTTAATTTATATACCCCTGTAAAAGATACTGGTATTAATCAGACTTAAAACCGATGCAGAAGAGAAAACCCAAAGTAAATTAAAACAAAGAAAAAATAAGGATGTCAGAAAACCTTAGTTAGAATAAATCCAACTAATTATGTTCTTTAAATCTGAGCTTTTAGAATAGAAGAGCAAGTTTAAAATGTAATGCTTGAAATTTCTCTATAAATTTATTGACAGTAAGCTCCTACAGACATAATACAGTAATGCATTCAGAACCCAGATTTTGTAGACAGAAATATTTTAGTTCAAAAACTTCCAGAGGACTGGGGAGATAGATCATTTGAATAAGTGCTTACCTTGCAAGCACAAAAGCCTGAGTTCAATCCTTGGCTCAAAAAAAAAAAAAAAAAAAACTTATCCCACTGCTGTGCTGGCCCTACCCCCATATGCCCTCAGACAGCAATTGATACTGGGCGTGGTGGCACGCACCTGTAATCCAAGTGCTTGGGAGGCTGAAAACAGGAGAAACACTAGAAGTCCAATCAGTGAAACCCTGAAGACCCTGTCGACCATGTACTAATTACATTTTTTAAAAAACTTCTTGGATAGTTTAAACTAATCTAATTATATATTGTTCCTACATAAGATTGGAATAAAAATATACAAAGAGACACAATATAAGTATAGTATTCAGGGCACGTCATGGAACTAAGTGATATATACTATTTATTTATTTTTAGTGTATTTTTTATGTACTTGGTACAGATTCTCACTACACAGCTCGGACTTGTGGTGATCCTCCTGTTTTCAGCCTCCCAAGCACTGGGATTACATATGTACACTACCATGCCCCGTCTTGGTGGCCAGCTCAGCATACTTGGGAGCAGGGCAGGCACAGGATGTGGTTGTGGGGATCAAACCCCAGTCCCTGTGCTTGCCTAAGCAAGTGCTTAGTGCACTGAGCTATTTCACGCTGTTTATTTTAAAGCATAAATTAATGTATTATTAGGAGGATAACTCATGTATAATTCTCCTGTAGGTTTTCCTATTGTCCAGCTGTTATCATTTGATTAGTAAATGGTAAACTTTTGAAGTGAATGAATGAATAAAGGATTCAATATATCTCTTTACTAAGGTATACTAATGAGTATTCCTTCAAAAATGTAATCTAAAGTTAAGATAAATTAAGAGATGTGTTTCTTTACATGGTAATCCAAGTTATAACTAAGAAAACTTAAACATTTTATATAACACTGTTTTGCTTCCATTTGCATTATTTTATTTTGGATTTTAATAAAAATTTCTTTTCACTAAGATTTTATTGTTCAGCGCTTCGAGGTATGCACTTTAAGAGGGATCGGGCTGCCATATCTTCTTCCATGAATATCAATAACATTGAACATTTACTAAATATTTAATTTCTGCTTACTGTTCTAACAACCCATACAAACTCATTATAATTACAATACTACCTTATTATATTCAGAGCAATCCATCTAGGTAGGAATTTTAAAAATGTTTTTCACTACAGGTTTGAAATCCATCTTTTCTAAAATCACCAAGTGACTGGGCTGAGGTTGGGACCAAGTGCATTGTCCAAATGGCATGTCTAGAATAATCAAACCATAGATGTGGATCATTTTTTTAAAAAGTCCTCATACTTTGTCTAAAAAGCAATTATTTCCAACAAGTGTCATGCAAAAACTTTTTAAAGTTAGTTTTTCATTTTAAAGCAATTAAATTTTCTGACTGCATTTTGAATTTTATTTAAATTAGTGAAATTAAATTCGAATCTGTCAAACAAAACCATGATGAATTGCTGTTTTCAGTATTTTCAAAGATGTAGAGAACAACAAAAAGTGCAAAATGGCCACATAGAATGATGTATTTCTGGTAACTCATTTGGTTTTCTTATATTTATAATTATTGTACTTTTATTATTTGAGTATACTGTTTACATTATGACATATTTATTACCAGAGGAGATAAAAACCACATATTGTATTTTAAACAAATCTTAAAATTTATTTTCAAAAATAATGCGTAAAGGTGAGGCTCCCTGTGTCAGAGACCAAATGTGTAAATGAGAATTCTGACTTGGTTCTGTAAATAATGCTAGACTTACTAAACCCATGGCATAAACTTGCTAATTATAAGATTACACATAATTACTTAAGGGTGACCATGACCATGACTATATTAATTTAGAATTTAGTGCAACAAAGGAGTATTTTTTCCTGGAGATGGTTTAGAATTGCCCGTGTATGTAGGTAATAGAAAGACATTTTAAAGAATTTTTATTTGAGTTTATTATTCTTTTCAAATCATTTTCAGACAAGCCACCTGCTTGCTGTGTGCACCAAAGTAGCTGCTTCTTCTGTACCACCTATAGCATCCATTGCACTGGGGCCATGGGAGCAATCAGCCTGAGAATTTGCTGGCTTGCATAGAAGAAGTAACCACATTTTAACCAAGTTCTATTGCATTTTAACAAATACTTTTAAACTGATCAATTAAATAAATTGATGCTTGAATGTTTTGCTTTCCTGTTGGTAGCTTTGAGTAACAGCATTGTTCTTTCTTCTCATCATTGTCTTTATACTACCTATCCTTTCATTGACTGTACCGGTTCCCATGCTGGTATTCAGACCTGCCTGATTATGGTCCCTTACATAGTGTGGCAGTGTGAATAGTTGTACCTCTTAGAATCAGCTTGACCCAGAACAATGCACAAGCTATGAAAAGGTTGTTAAAGGACATCAGGAGTTGGTTTTGTGGTGTTTCTAAAATATACATTGTGTATATTATATACATTTTATTATATTATGTACATATTATTATTGTGTATATTATTATATTATATAGTATGTTCAGTATTTATAATACTGATTATATATATAATCAGTTAAGTTCTCATGATCAGTACAATTTTATAGTTTGCACTGATAAGCGTTAGAGAAGACATAAGTGATCAGAATAATTATTCACCTGAACTAAGCCACTATCTCAGTATAACCTGATGATTAGCATATTCCAGCTGCAATAAAATGTAAATCTTGTCAGTTGAGGGAAATGATAGAAGTCTTTAGATGGTGATTATGGAAATTAAAAAGTGAAAATATTGAATCAATTTGAATGTCTTTTAAAAAAAAGGACAAAATGATGAGTAGCTATCTCTAACAAATATATGACACAAAGTTCTTTGTATTTCTTAAAGACAAAAGCCTCCTTAAATTGTTCCAAGGAGGAAAGTAAGAATTTGAATGAAATTAAATATCAAACTTATGAATTATTTATATTTTACTATAACAAAATTCCTGAGATTGAGCAAATTCATAAATAAAGTAGTTTTCATCTGGCTCATAGTTCTGGGGATCCAAGATTGATGACTTCCTTGCTGTGGCTTCCGGGGACAACAGGTGATTGCATGGCGGTAGACTAAGAGTGCACGTGTATCTTCTTTCATTCGTCCCTCTCTCCCCTCTGTTGTCATCAAGAGTATGTAATTATGGGATTCCGTTATGCTGACTTCATCTACTCTTAGTTACCTCCTATGGACCATCTCTAAACTCCATAGTTGGGTTAAATCTCCAGCTTCTTCATTCCACCTAGTGGGGATGAGAGTTGAATAGGTGAAGCTTTGGGAGTCACGCTCTGACCATATCCAAATGATAGCAGCTGTTTGCACGCAGTATTGCAAAATCTTTGTAAGTTTCTCTAAATCCTGGACAAATGTTTAACTTCCTTAAAACAATCTCAAGTTAAAGTTGAGGAGTACAATGTTTGTGGTGGTATTTATAAATAACACAGGATATTATTATATTTTCAATTTAGAAATGTAAATTTAAGAAGACTTTTTTCTTGCTGTTGAGTATTTCATTGTTCTCAAGTAGTAAAATTTTTTTCAAAGAAATAGAATTTTTAGATTATAATAATCTGTATGTTTTTCTTCAGTTTTTAGCATGGCTTTTTACATAGCAAACTATGAGAATCATAGTTAACATATGTTCATATGGGCAAGATAACTATACAGTACATTGTCTTTGTAGTTTTTGGTTTGTTTTCTATTTTTATCTTTTCACAGTCTTCTAAACTATTGATATATTGTTTATCCTCTTATATAAGTGTAATATAGATAGATATTTAGATACAACCACCAGTTGGTAAATTAAGAAATAATGAGTTTAAAACTATATTGATAATTTATGAGCTTTTAAAATTTTTTTCAGGGTAAGTTTTTTCAGTTACCAAAATTTTCATGTGTCCTCTCCTTGGTTTAATGATTAGGTTCCTAGCTTTTATAAAACTTCTAGTTTACGTTGCAAAATTTTAGGTTTTTTCAGTTATGAAAAATTCATTAAAGTCTTATAGTGTTAACATTAAAAATGTCTTAGTTGTTTTCTCATAGAAAATATTTATGGAGAGGTCTGCTAGTATACAACTGACAAATTTACACATATGCTTTATTAGGCTATAAATGTACTACTGAGAGAACAAACTTTTCAATTTAAATAGACAGTCCCTTTCAATACTCCTGTATTTTCCTCTATAATGGCAACATAGAGGAAATGATGAATTATGTATTCTGCAGGGAAAGAATGTCACCTTCTGAATATTTATGAATATTTGATTTTTCTTAAATTGAGAAATATTTATTTTTAGGGAATAAGCTGCTAAAGAAATGAACTGTCATATAACATTCACAGTTCTTTAAGTTAGCTTTATGGTGCCCCAATTATTCTTTACATTTTTCAATTTTGTTGCTATCTAGATAACTCTTCTAGTCAAATAAGAAATTTTGTGGCTCTTAGTACGGGATGTGTTTCATAAATGAAAGGAATAATCTTTTACATAAGAACCATTTATTACTTTCTTTTGAGGCTAAGAAGAATCATGGCCCTAGCAAATGGTTAGCAAAATAAAAGAAAGAACCTGCGATTTTGTATTTGATGAATTTTTTGCTCTCTCTTTTGGTGGCGTGGTTGTATTCACTACATTTCAGCAGTTTCAGTGACCTGTGTGTATCTGATTGCAGATGCTTAACTTGCCTGACTCGCATTCTGACACCATTCCTGATGCAGGATGGACATAAAAATGGGAGCGTCAAATTAATCTGTGAATCAAATGCAGGGCTGGGCCATTGGTTACCATTTATATAATCCATATGTGTATCTGGGTTTATGGTAACCCAAGTTCTTTAACAATTCTTAAAGCGTTAATTACATGCACTGTTTGTCTAAAATATGATTATATGTAAGTTATCATTTTTCAGTTAATGTAAGTTGTGAGAAAGTATATCATCCTATAAATATTTATAAATATCTTATAATTAACTGTTGGTAGTTCTTAGAAAGTGACTTATAACAAATTATCATTGTATATTAATTTAAAATTAAGTATAGGAGATGAGGCAATTTGTGTTGATCTCACAATATATGAAGATAACAAATTTTCATTTTCTTTTTGATCTTGTTCGCTCATAATTTAACTTTCTGGGAAAGTGTTGCAGGAAAAAAAGTGTTATTGTTGCTCTATTTTATGAGTTATTGGTTACTTTTGTGAGTTTTCTTTTGATGCATCTACATATGTGTTATGTTTTTTTTTTTGTTTTGTTTTGTTTTGTTTTGTTTTTGGTGGAACTGGGGATTGAACTCTGGCCCTTGCACTTGCCAGGGAAGTGCTTATCCTACTGAGCCATCTCCCAGGCCCCTAACCATTTCCCTAGCCCCTGTGTTTCTTGTTTTCAGCCAACCATGTGAAGCTTCCAAGAGCCTCCCTTCATGTCCATATTAGCTGTATTATGGGTATGTAGTATTTTTTATTTTAAAGAGAAAAAAAATCCCAAAAAATTTCAAAGTAAGATAATTAGAAATTAACAATCATTAATATAATACACATTGTTGTCTTCAAAACACTTGCTCAAATTACAAGATAGATGCATTAAAAATTGATCAAACAATATAAGCCCAAACCATTCTTGTCAATGAATTAATAAAAATCACTAGCATAGGTATTTTATTATATATATATATATATATATATATATATATATATTTGCCTACATTCTTTTTTCCTTTTCTCACCCCAGTTATTCTTCCCTTTTGAGCAGTTTCTTCCCCTTTCACAATATCTATTGTACATTTTAGACCTTATTGGAAAGGGTAAAAATGGGAATGTGTCGATGGGCCTTTACTATGAGCTGGTGATTAATGTACGCTTCCCCACTTTGTGCTGACCACTCCCTGCAATATGAATTATCTTATCTGAATTATCTTATCTGCCCATCATAGAATTAACATGGTCACATACTCAGTAAAGTATAGCATTGAAATCTGAGTATTAGAAGTCTGAATTCAGTGCCCACAGTCTCTTAATCATACTATTCTGTCACCCACAGCGCAACAATTATTGCCAATTAATTATCTCATATATTCAATATAGCAATACCATGACTGATGATTGATCACCAATCATTTGGTTGAAGACTCCTTCCAGAGGACTAGCATTACATGCACATATTGATTGAGGATGACCCTCCAATGGATGTGTTTCGAAGGGCATTATCTTCTGGCAGGCAATGATAGTTAAATTAAGATCTTAATTAATAATGTAAGCATAAACATGACATTGATTTACGTGTTAATAGTTGTTTTATTTGTGGCTTTCCCTTCAATTTACCTCCTAATTTCATGTCTTTACATGATACATGGAGAAAAGACACACTATACACTTCAATTTTTCTTCTCAGCAATTTATTTATGAATTTCTGCAGTCAATGTGCAGGATAACTATGATACTCTTAAAGTGTGAGAAGAAAATAGAAATGAAGTTTTTTTCTAAAAAAAAAAAAAAAATATATATATATGAAGGCTGTGAGGGTTCGAAGATGGACAGACTAGCTGGTTTTGAGAAGGGAGATGTGATGATTTAGGTTCTAACAGGCTCTCTCTGGAACAAGAATAGCAGCAAGAATTCTAGAGGCTATTAGATTTTCCCATATGACAGCTGACAGGTGGCCAGAGCCATAGTGGAGATGGGAAAAAAGGGTCAGTTTTGGAGGTACTCTAATTGAAATTGGTTACTAAATAAAGCAGCCTGAAGTTTTTATAACTGGCAAAAAAAAAAAAAAAAAAAAAAA
>NW_004524853.1:1201300-1212095 GCF_000260255.1 Octodon degus
AAAAAAAATGGAGGGCCGGGGAGATGGCTTAGTGGAATAAATGCTTCCCTGGCAAGCACAAGGGCCTGAGTTCAATCCCCAGAACTCAGAAGCACAATGGGTGACAGAAACGATATTCTGAAAATAAAAAAAGATGTTAAAGAACTCTGTTTGAAAAGAAAAATCAGGAAGTGCCTCCCTGGTAAGTGCAAAGACTTGGGTTTAATCTCCAGTACCACATTACGGGCCCCAGAACTGGGCATGCTGGCACACGCTGCAATCCCAGCTTAGGGGAGGCTGAGACAGGAGGATCACTGCAAATCTCTTTTGCAAAGTGAGACCCTGTATCAAATAAATAATTAAGTAAAATTTCCAAAGGAGAAAAGAAAGATTACCTTCACATGGAAATCATATGACACGAATAAGCATTAATTAAGGAAAATTAATTATGTATGGTTGTGCCTGAATATTGTCCTCCTTGTGAGGTTTTTAGGAGGTGGTTGAAGCTAGAGTTTGTGACTGGTTCATCGTCTAGTGTTGCGATCGGCAGTGTGAACGCTGCACCCGTGCTCCGTGCACACAACACGTGGGTTGGGAAGAGGATGGTGGCTTCCTCTTGGGCCCTTTTGCTCTTGTTACTTTGCTGTCTTTCACCAGCATGAACAGTTGCCCTCTGCCACCCCACTTGATTTTGAAATGAGAGGATTATGGGCTGAAATTTCCACAAAGTGTGAGCGCAATAAACCTTTCTTTCTTTAATTTTACTTTGAATATTTTTACTAAGTAAGGAGAGAAAGGTAACTAAGATAAAATATGATCCAGTAATGTGTTTTTACTTTTAGCAGTTTGTCCTTGTGGAAAGATAACTTTGTATTTTTTTTTTTTTTTAGCATTATTCAAAGTATCTGTGAAAGCCAACTAGCTGGGTATAATAAACCAATAAAAGGAATTTCTAAGCAAGGGCTCAATGTGTTCTTTTGAAACCTTACAATTTGGTGTAGAAACCCTAGTGTGGCTTGACTGGTGCCCTCATGTAGCACTAAATAAAGAAAACATTGGACTGATTCTAGCAACTGTATTGAATAATTTAAATTTTATAATAATTAAAACACAAAGGAGCCAAGTATAAAATTCTGGTCCATAAAATTTTATTAGAGAAAGCTAGTATTCAAAGTAAGTTTCAATTTCAAACTTATAGATTGAGGGAAGAAAGTGTTTTATCATTACAGGAACTAGTAATACTATTCAAACTAATAATTATTGAGCTCTCAAAACATGCTGGATACAATTTAAAGAACTTTACTCTTGCAGATTAACATAATCTGCAAATAACTAGTTGAGGTAGAAGCTAATACAAGATTGTTACAGATGAAAACATTGAAACAAGCAAAAATTAGTGATTTAGTTTTAATTAAGTTTGAGGGCACAGTCAACGTGGCTTCATATCCCAGTCACTCAGAAACAGTAGGAAAGGAAAGAAACTGTCCCCCAAAGAGAAGGCTTTCCCGTTGGTGTCACAGTGTCAGGTGTGTGAAGCGCCTTCCTTTGAAATGCTGTAGGTTTCTGCAAGGGAATGGCTGCAGCTTTCTGGATGTTAGACACAATTGGATGTTGACAGCAAACAAGCCGCATAAAAGTGTCTGCATTTTTATGGTGGTGGGTTCCAAGCCATCTAAAAACTACTGGCTAAGGGTGTAGGGATGCATTTGAAGGCATCCTTAATCTAAATATCACCTTTTCTATATTTTGAATCATTTTCCCCAAAAACTCGTATTGCCTTTTCTCTTTCTTCTCTCCACTCTTCCTACATCCTCTCCCATTTCCTTTCCTCTCCTTTTTTTTCTTTATTTTCTTTTTATTGTTCTCCATTCTTTCTAACATCAGAGCAAAATAGTAAATATATATCAATTTACCCAGAGATGATAAAAAGTCAGTATTTACTCATAGATTTTAAGGGCTTCTAACAATAGCAAACCACTAAGAAGCAACTGATTTTAGGGCCCAAGCAGCAGTCCTTCTGCACAGAGGCGACCTCAATGAACGTTGGTGAGTCAATGTCACAACCACTGAAGCTCCACTTACACTTTATGTTTCAGTGTTTCTTTCTTTCTTTCTTTTTTTTTTTTTTGTGGTCATGGTTTAACTATTACTCTTTGAAAAAGAAAAGAATAAAAATCAAACAGCTCCATTTTGTTTTCAAGGTAGAATTTGCACACAGAAATCCAAATATCACATAAGTAGATTTTCATCTTAATGTCATTTCTGAAGTGTGACACAATGAAAATTATCAAAATATAGAACTAAAAAGAAAAAATACCTCATGCTTTCTATTGCTTCTTTGGCAAGAAAAAAAGAACACTTTAGAGAGAAATTTAGACTTTTCAGGGGCAAAATGCAACAGTTACAAAAATTCTCATGTAACAAGCAGCTCCCTACCTTAAATTGATCTTTTAGCATAATAATTTAACATATGTCTAAATTCATGGCACCGGATATTCTACTTTGTTCAAGTTTTCCTACAAATTACAATATGAGGAAATCTCAAGCTGAAGTTTAAAAGACACCCTGAAGAATACAGCACAACAATTTTTAAACAACCTGTTGTACATTCAGTGGGGAGTGCATTTCTAGGCCATGTTTAGCACTCTGCCTGTGGGTAACTGTCTTTAATGCAAGCTCATCATAATATTTACTTAAAACCTAAAGGGGACAAAAAATATTTGTTAAATTATGACTTAGGGCTCAAAAAATGTAAGTGCCTGCCTGGCAAGCGCAAGGACCTGGGTTAGATACCAAGTACCACATGCCTAGCCGACCCCAGGACACCTAGAGTGCCATGCCAGCCACATAGACCAAACATGGTAGCACATGCCTACAATCCCAGTGCTGGGGAAGCTGAGACAGGAGGATCACTAGAAGTCTGAGCTGCATAATTATACCCTGTTCCAAAAAATTGTTTTAAAATTAAAAAAAGGAAAATATGACTTAGAACTTTAAAAGTTATTTTGTCTACCATAAAACCTTGAAAAAAAAGGTGATGCAAATAAAATTTAAGGCCTACTATATAAATGGTTCCTATTAAAGGCAAATTAATGAAGTTCCTCTTTATTATAGTCATTTTTAATGTGATAAAGTTTCACACTTATTAGTGACAGGAAAAATAAGAAAAGGGTAGAAGAAAATCATACTCTATAGAGAAAGTTTGGGTCAAGTAAAAGAGGGAGGAAAAATAAGACTAAAAGTAAAACTAAAGTACATCCTGGAGTACATGGTGGGCTATCACAAGGAAAGCCATGACAGTCTTTATTAATTTCATATTATAGAAATAAACTGCGTTTTTTGCCCTAAAACAAAGACAACTTACTAAAAAAGGAGTGTATTTTTTCTTAAATCACAATGTCTTTATAGATTTTAATGTGAATTTTAATTTTTATTGTCTTTTACTCAAATGGCTATTTTCTCATCCGTTAAGCTTTCATTTTCGAATTCTTTTGGATCATCCCGTTGATAGAGTGAGATAAATTCACATATAGTAAAAAAATTATGGCATCACTTCCATAATCCCCCACTCTACTATCTCAGCATATTTCGTAGAAAATGTTCAATATATTATCTGATTAAACCGTACTAGTATATTAGCCATTTCACTTAGGTGCTGGTTTTTTTTTTTTTTTTTTTTTTGGTAGAACCGGGGATTGAACTCAGGCCCTTGCACTTGCCATGCAAGCGCTTATTCTCCTGAGCCATCTCCCCAGCATTAAGTGCTATATTAATTGTTTTTATACTTTAATATAACATACCCATTTCCATTTGATGTTTTCATTTTGTTTACAGCTATGTTAGTCCTTTGAGAATTTGAAACACTAGTACAGTTTGTTTTCGTTTTCAGTTTATCTTCCTAACACTAAAATACCGTGTGAAATGCTGGAGAATATATAGAAATGCAATCTTCTTGCCAAATATCAACCTACAGTGTGGAATGGAACATATGATCATATTTGCAAAATGTTCAGTTTAAATCTTGGTACAGGTAATGACGTTCCATGGGTAAGAGACATCATGAAAAGCCCAGTATGCCTTGGAGCACGTATCCATAAAGTAGCATTTGCCTTCAGACAGTGCACTCATTCTAAATTTTCTGGCATTAATGGCTTTAAACTTTTCATAGATGTGAGATAAAACTGAGGCAGTTTTGATGGAAGAAATATACCATCTAAAAAAAAGAAATACAAATTTGTTACTACTAAACTGGCTTTAGAAATAAGTATTTGACTGTATGGATTATAACAAATTAGAAGTGGTTGCCAAGGAAAAATCCATTTTCAGTCAAAGAAGTGTTCGAGAGTTCAGTAGAATCTTTACTTAGGTATACAAGGATGAGCTAACTAAATCTTCTAATTTATTCTTGCTCTGCTGAAACTCTATGTTTTGATAATGCTGTGATCCTTTCTACTTGGAGATGGAGGCAGGAACTTTGTTATATGAAAAATATTATCATGGCAGGAGCACAGTTGATTTAGAGTAGGCACCTGTGGATCAAATTTGATGCATGCACCAAAGGAAGCATGTAAGCGTCATCCCTTTCTGATCTGTATGTAGAAAGTTTTACATTAACACTCTCAAAAGCTCAAACGACAACAAATACTAAACAAATGAACAAACTAGACAAAACCAAGCCCAAAACTCTCCCTATAAGAAAACAACTATCTAAAAATACCAATCCAGATTTGGAGCAGATTCTTAATGTTACTTTCATTTTATATATTTTATTTTATTTACTTTTTTTCATTTTAAAAAAGTACAAAGTAGTAATAGAAAAAAAAATTAGAAATGATACAAGATTTCACTAAACAAAGTAATAGGAATTCAACAGTGGTTGCTGTATTACATGATGATATTTTAAATTATTTGTTCAGATTACCACATATAGGGGCTGGGGAGGCAGTTCAGTAGAATAGCCACTTGCCTGGCTAGACCAAGGGCCTGAGTTCAGTCCCCGGTTCTGCCAAAACAAAAAACAAAAAACAGATTACCACATATAATAGCATAAGATTCATTTAAGAAAGAAAAAAATCACAAGAACTTGTTAATTCATTAATTATGGAAATGATATATTCCAAGTTTCTTTGCTTTGGGGATAATCAATGGCAGTTAACATCTGTCAGTGCCTACCATGTGTCAAGTACTTCACACCAATTTTGAAAAGTTTTGATGTCATTACTATTCCTATTTGCAATTGAAGAAATCTATTCAAGAACAAATGCTTTTTAAGTGGTAGAGTCACACTGAAATCCAATCAATGTAACCATAAGCTGACATTACAACCACTGGACATATGTCAAAACAAAAATCAAATATACTCTTCATAATCAACATTTACTAGAGGAAATAATCCACTAAGAGAGTGGTGGTAGGTTGTTATCCAAGGAACTATACTAAATGTACTCTCTTGAATTTAAAGGAAAATAGTTTTATTCAGGATTTTTAAAGTTTGGAATGTTTAATAAATATATACATAGCTTCAGGGACTATATATACTTCATTTTCAAATATACAAATAAGTACACATTAAAGAATTATGTGTACTCACAAATATTTCAGGTGAGCCATGGAAAGATGGAACACTGTAGCAAATTGATGCATCTGGGGCAGGCCAGATAGCTCAACTAATTAAAGCACCTGCTTAGGCAGACTCAGGGGCCGGGGTTCAATTCCCAGCGTGCTGTTCCAGCCCTGCCCCTGGGTCACCCTGAGATGGCAATGGAGACTGGCTGGTTGTGCATGCCTATAATCCCAGCGCTTGGGAGGCTGAAAACAAGAGGATCACTATGAATCTGATTTGTGTCATGAGACACTGTAGACCCTGTACTAAATACATAAAAAACAACAAATTGATACATCTATTAACTTCTTTTATAGTTTTCCTTTAACAAATCTTTACTGAAATATATTCCAAATGTAAAATTCACATAGTTTTTTTTTTTTTTTTTGCTTCCTTCCTTCCTGCTTTCCTTACTCCTCTTTTACTTAGAATATTCAGAGCTGTGCAAACTTTATTGCCACAGTCCAAGATTTCTACATCTTTTCTAGCATTTGTTATTCTCTGCCTTTTTAACTGAAGTCATCCCCATGCAGGTAAAGTACAAAGTAGTATGTAATTTTGGATTTTATTTGTATTTCCTTCATGACTAATAACATAGAGCTCTCCTCATTTACTTTTGATCCACTTCTTGTTCAGAAAAATGTCTATTCAGGTTGTTTGCTCTTTTTTAAATTAGATTGATAACTTTAACAACGTCTTTTTAGTTATGTTTCTAATGAATCTTTTCTTTATAGGCACTTTCTATTATCTTCATTTTCAATTTTTGATTAATTTTATTCAAAGTCTTGAATTCTCTTAGTCTTCAATTTGAATATCCTTTAAGAATTTTTCTAAGCCTGATTGCCTCTGTTCTAGTTACCACTTCCTGTGCAAGCACTTGTAACTAAGATGACTTATTAACTTGTGTGAATGTTCTACCTAGAGGAAGATATGAGGGTGGATAGTTTACTTGAAAAATGGAAAGGCACATAACACAGAAATGATAGAAGCAAACAAAAGTGTATGTCAGTCATTACTTCATAGTTTTATTTCCCATAAGGACAAAGGTTTTACAACTAAATTATAGAGACTAAGAATATTTGCTTGATCCGATATGTTATTACTTAAGGCTTTGACATTTAGCATGTAGAATTGTAAGGCTGCTTTAATATAGATGATGAACAATAAGAATCTATACAAAGACTGAACAAAAATATACAGTGTGGGTTTAACTGAAAACATTTATTACATTAGAAGATACATTTCCATTACTCCTCCTAAACGTACTTCCCCTCACTTTGAAAACACATTTTCCTTCCTGTCACTTTTTGAGGCAATTCTAGAAGTCCTCTTTCCTGTATTTACAAGGTGTGATTTTAAAAAATGTGATGACTGCTGCTGCCGCGTGCCGCCCAGTGGAGAGGCAGACTCGTAAACACAGCATGGCATTCCCTCGTCTACCTTATCTACCACATTTGGCACAAAGCAAATTATCATTCTTTCCTTAAATCCAAACGACTGTGAAAACTTTTGTGTCAATTCAGGACATTGAAGCAGCCACAAAAGTACAACTAAAGAAAGTTACCAAGAAAGACTTCCAGAACTTCTTCAGAAAATAGCAACAATGATAGGACAAGCGTGAGAGGGGATGTTTGATGGTGCTTAATAGAAATGTGTCTTGAATTGTAATCATCCTATGAAAATTTAAATATTCACTAAGTGTTTTGATCACTACATACATATAAAATGCTAATATTTCAACTCTCATCACAAACCTTCATTTAAAAAAAATGTATTTAGTACACAGTCTACAGGGTTTCATTACACAGATTGGACTCATAGTGATCCTCCTGTTTTCAGCTTCCCAAGCGTTGGTATTACAGGTGAGTGCCCCCACACCCAGTCTCAGCTGCCATCTCAGCACACCCTGGGGGAGCCGGCACGGCATGCTGTTCAAGTCAAACTCCCCATCCCTGAGTCTGCCTAAGCAGGCATTTTAATTCGCTGAGCTATCTGGCTGGCTCTAAAGAGGTTGTTTGGTATTTTTTTTTAATACTATAATGAAATACTAACATTAATAAATCATCAGTACTTTTGAGATGAGTGATTTCTGTTAGCACAGAACTTTCTTACTCATTTTTTTATCTTCTTATTGTCTTAAAACTAAGGTCTTTGGGTATAATAAGAAACTTAAGATACATTATGTTTAGCTGAAATTTGAAAGAAGTAGTGAACTAGAAGAAATTTAGTAAAGCATTTTTCTTCATGTAAGAGAAGAGTTTATCTATGGAGATCATCACCCTGGCTATATTTTTTGATCTTATAAAATGGGAATTTAGGTTATAGAATTACGACTTGCATTGTGACAGTGGGATGCTCTTTCTTTCTGTACAGGTAGAGGAAAAGCAGTGTCCTTGTGTATTTCTTGTAACTTGTTGTGGAACCTGGGGTATGGCTTTCTTACATCCTTATTTTCTTCTACATTCCAAGCACGGCACACCAGGCACCACAGGCATCACTGTGTCTATTAATCACTACTAGTACAAAATCTTTCCAGGATGGAAAGATAAGCCAGAAGTGCATACAGCTAATGTGCAGCCTGTATTACAGTTGTACTCTCAATAGGGACATAGGAAAAATAATTAGGAAGTATTGTCATTATGTCAGCTTGAGGGAATATTTTTTCTGTGTGTATTTCAATTACCTCTTCAATTAATTATGCATGGCCTCAAGTTAGTCCTCTGGGGACATTCCGCACTTCAAGTAAAGACCTCAGGGCTTAAAAGAATGTTTCAATTTATAAGTATAACCCCCAAAAGACCTTTCTTAATATTTATTATGACTTTATCCAAAATGATTCTTTAAAATCAAATTAATTTTTTGATGTTTTAAATTTCACAAAGATCTTAATCTTCTTTGTTGCTTTTTAAACTACATTTCTAAGGCACACTTTTTAAGTTATTTCTAAACTTTTAATTATAGTCCAAATTAATATGCAAAATGAATGTATCTTCACAAACTGCACACCTTTGTAAAACCATAACCAAGATTTAAGAACAAACATTCACACCACAGAAAGAATCCTCGTTTGCCCCAGGAGTAACAACTATTCAAACATTTTTAACCATAAGCTTTGCCTAGATACTTGGCTCTTATAAAATGGGAATTTAGGTCACTGGGTCAAGACTTTTGTATATTAACATGCTGGAATGCTTTTTTGTTGTAGAAAGAAGAGGGAATATAGTCCTTTGTTGTACCCATGAATTGAGAAATTCTGTTGGGTTGTCTTTTCATACCATTATTATTTTCTTCTGAGGAATAAAAGTACTTTACTATGACTAATGATTAACTTATAACTTTTAATCTTCTATGACAAACACTTGTCCTATGGATACTGTGTCCTATGAATACCCTTGTGTCCTATTTAAGAGATATCTCTGTGTGTGTGTGTGTGTGTGTGTGTGTGTTGTACAGTGTTGCTATGTACTTCAGACTGTCCTTGAACTTAGTATGTAGCCTAGGATGGCCTCAAACTTGCGGTGATCCTCCTGCCTCAACTTCCCATGTGCTGGGATTACAGGTGTGTGCTACTATCCCCAGGATAAGACCTCAATTTATTGTAAAATCATAGGATTGTTGTCTATGTTAGACATCAAAAGATTCATTGCTTTATTTATAACTTTAGATCTAGACTATTTCTGTTATTCGGTTTTGCTTATATTATCAGCAATGGGTGAAATATTTTATTCTGAATGGTTGTTGAATTCAATCATTTAAAAAGTAAGAATTCTGCACCAAAAGACATTCTCCTCCTTAAAAACTGTACTGGGTTCTACTTGCCAAAATTAGCCAAGATGTAAGGAAAAGGACACAAATTCCATCGATAGAATAGAAACAGAAATGTCTAGCCATATTTAAAGAGGTGAATTCTTTAAAAAAATCACAATCTATGAAAACTAGTAAGAAAATAATTAAAATCTGAATAAATAATATAATCTTAAAAATTAAACTTGTAGTAATATTCTTTATCATGAAATAAACTACAGATCTAGATTTTGCTGATAAATTTTATGAAACAAAACCAAAGTAAACCAGAGCTAAGTATTTGAAAAACAACTATTGAGCTCTGACTCTCCAGTGAAGAACAAAACTGTTATGAATTTGAAAATATAGCAAAATTAAAAATAAAAGCACACGAATATTTGTCCCAATACATATAAAAGTTTTCAATCTGATGGAAGAAAAAGATGTAATGACTTTTAGCCATTAAATGAATAACATTAATGTATTAAAGACCATCATGCAAAACAAAACAGTATCCTGAGGAACCTTTACAAGTTAAATGATAATAGATTTTCAAATTACTATTCTATAACACACATGGATTACTGCAAAAACATGGTAAGTGCCTCTTTAAATTTTGTAAGACTGGTATATAATTTAGCAACTTTTAAATTATTACTTATGAAAAGAAAAGAAAGCCATTTTATCTGTGTCTAAAAATGTAAAGAGAAAATTCAATAAGGTATTTGCCCTATCAGTATAAGACTGAATTTAAAATTATACTAGGCCAAACTACAACTTATTTCAGAAAAGTAAGAATGTCTTCACCTTGGAAAAAAAACGTAGTTTTGAAATTTTCTGCAATAAATCCTAAAGAAGTAAGCTCAGAATACATACAAAAGAGTTTTGAAAATTGCTATACATAACTTTGATTTAAAGAAAAAACTAGTAAATGAAGAATTTAAGCAATAATTTTTTTAAGTTTGATTTTTTTATTTTTAAAAAATGTATTTAGTATATGGTCTACACGATCTCAATACACAGATAGGACTGTACTGATCCTCCTATTTTCAGCCTCCCAAGCATTGGGATTACAGGCATGTGCCACCATGTCTAGTCTCAATCACCCTCTCAGCCTGCCCCAGAGGCGGGGCCAGCACGGCATGCTAGGGATCAAACCCTAGTCCCTGTGCCTGCCTAAGCAGATACTTTAGTCCACTGAGCTATAAAGAATCTTTTCAATTCAATAAAATTGTTCTAAAACTTACAAGATGTATTATCTTTAATAGAGAAATGTTAGAGGTAATTCATTTTAAAAGTAGTATAAAAGAAGAAAGCCAGCTATCACAAGAATCTATGCTTTTTATAAATGCCAAAATAAATAATAAGACATAACTTCTTAAAATTAATATTTATAGTAATTAAACTTAGAATTATAGTAAAATAAAGTAA
>NW_004524853.1:1212215-1217901 GCF_000260255.1 Octodon degus
TATCAATTGTTTAAATTTCTAGTATTAATGAAAAAACTGATGTGATAAAATTAGTAAACTCGATATTTTCAGACATAAAGGAGAACCTTGCTATGTAGTTGATATTTACTGAAAAGATATGACAATGAAAATATTTTAATGTATATTAAAATGTAACTATCTCAGGATTGCAAATGTTCCCCCAAATAACTTCATGTGTAGGAAGAATGGTAAGCAGTGAAAGTGACATGAAAATCCACTGCAAGGAAAGGGCAGAAATTAAGCAGGTGAAGCTCTCCATAAGAAAAAGTAAACACTAAATAACAAAGAAATATCTTCATGAACCTTAGATAAGAGAATATCTTAAATAAGAGTCCAAAAGACAATCATGAATGAAAATAATGTGAAATAATATGTTCGCATACATAAAGGACAGAGAAACATGCAACATTACATATGGCATTCTCAGAAAATGAAAGATCTTGCTTTTGGATTGAAGATAATGTTTGCATCCAAAATATACCCATAATACTTACTTCCCTGAATATACGAAACATCTTTGCAAATGACTAAGAAAACACACACACACACACACACACACACACACACACACACACATCCAACCAGTGACCTCGAAGGAACAAGGATATATCTAGAAAAATTATCTAAATAAGAAATGTATAAAATTAGTCATAATGAGAGAAAAGCAGTCAAACCTACAGGAAGAGGTAGAAATTTGTGACTAAAGAAGAAACAACTTCAGAATGGCACTCAAATTATGAGTATACTTCTAACAACTTGAGTGACTTGACCTAGAAAAGCTACTTTACATCATCAAGTTTTCCCTTAAGATAAAAATGAAAACAATAACTTCCTCATGAACATTTTAGAAAATAGTAATACTTTTTAATCATGCTTGACATAATAAGCAATTTATATTCCTAAATATTTATTTTAAAATAACTTTGAGATTTTATTGAACATCCACCAAAGAGGCAAATATCAGTAAGTCAACTAAAATCGTTTATGTCAAGATATGAGAAAACATGATGTGATGTATTACTACATAACATACATAACATTTGATTTGAAAAAGAATTTGGTAATAATAAGGTCAAGGACAGAATTTAGATACTGACCATTTCCAGTTTTACAGCTAAGGGAAAAATCTCAGCCATATACCTTTCTGATTTTACACATATGAATGTTTTAAAGTGTGCAAGTCTGTATAATCAAATCATTTTTAAATTTTTGTTATCTATGCAGGTTCAGTGCAGTTGTTTAATATATTTACACCTCCTTGGGATCATGAGGTTGGCTAACTAAAATTTGTAGGCTAACTTATACCTGTGATTTGTTTGTTTAAATTAAGTTTTATTGGAATAGAAACATGCTCATTTGTGTACCTACAATCTGGATTTCTGTTCCACTTAAATGCTAAAATTAAGTGACAGTGATAGAGACCCTATGGACTGGAAATTTTAAAGAAATTCTCATGCAGAGTACAAAGTGTACTTTCTCCATATATTTTAAGTAGTTTATAATTTTAAAATATGCATCAGAATGCATTTTTGAATAATTTTATGAAAAAACCTTGTGTCTTGGACACATTTCTGTTGTTGAGACATAGTACCCCAAACCCACAGCATGAAGAAGGAGAGGTTTACTTTGGCTTATAGTTTTTATTTCATGGTTGACCAGCTCCAAAGAAGAGAGAGAACGGCAGTGGGCCATGGCAGATGAAAAGATGTACCTCCCACAGCACTTAGAAGAAGAGAAAGAAGGAACCAGTGACAAGAGTCCACCCTTCTAGTTCACACCCCCAGTGGTCCTGTTCTTTTAGCGAGGACCCTCATCATAGAAAACTCAGGCATGAATTCATTAGTGCAGAAATAGACTGATGAATAGTGCCTCCATTAAAAAATCACCATTTACATACAGGAGAAGTTGGGAGGATATTTTTATATTTAAACCATACTAATCTTTCTATGGTGCCAAAAAACTCATATCCATCACATTAGTTAAAATGCATTTAGTTCATGTCTAAGAGTCAGCAAAGTCTTAAGAGTCCCACCATTACTGAAAAATCCAAGTCCAAAGTCTTTTCTGAGACTCAAGGAAAACTTTTGCTAGAGCCCCTATGAAGTTAAAAGTATTTCAATAAACAATGGCATAGGATAGATGTTTCTATTCTCAAAGGGAGCAATATGAGAATCAAAAGAAATGGGACCAAAGCAATAAAAAATACACAACAAAGAAAACAAAATCATGTAGTTTCAGGTCCAGAACCTGGGGCAAGTTGCATGAAACATGAGCCTCCTAAGCCTGCCTCATTTTTATCAGCACCCTGGTCTTCTCAGCTCTTGCTAGTGTTATTCATGCTTGGTTTCCAATATTCTAGAACTTCCTGTCATTTTCAAACCTTTCCAAATGCCACCTTCAAATCACTTCCAAAGGCTTTCCAAACATCTGCTTATGTATAATCACAGTAAAAGCCCTAGACTTGCCACACAAGTTTGTTCCAGTCACTCTCCCTTTGCTGAAACATAATGCCTAACCCTTGACTTAAAGGAGGGGAAGTTTATTTAGACTCATGACTTCAATGCATTGTCATTTCATTCCAAGTAAGAAATGGGATATCAGAAGGGGATGGAGGAGGAAAAGATGCTCAACCTGTGGCAACCTGGAAGCAGAGAAGAGGGAGGATCTGGGGACAAGAATACACCCTTCTTGGTTGTGCTTCTTCTGACCACGCCTCCTAACAAGAACATTCAGCTATGAACTCATCACTGCACGAATGGGTAGATGAGCGTGGCACCCTTGTGACCAAATCACTGTCCACATCATTCAAATTTTAGAAGGTATTTTATATTGAAATCATAATTTGTTACTGGCAATTTGTTAGCTTTTGTTTTAAAGATTGAAGACAGATATCCCATATGTGGTCTCAAGAAAAATCCTTATTTCCTTGTCAGTAGAAAGAAAGACAGCATAGGCTTACATTCTAATTCATAGTATAAACATTTCAGGAAAGTCCTCTTGTTACAGCAACCTCAATGAGGAAAGGACCTTTGAGAAAGACTGAAGATGGAGGAACAGAAAAAGTTTCTATTGTGGTCTCAAGACTGACTTCCTGGACCCTTGAGTCAGGACTTCGCAAAAATTTTGGTACCTTTTCACCTCATTTTTAGGAGTTTTATAAGAATATCACAAAATTACCACAAGATTTACATTTCCCAGACACTGTTGACCATCTGCTTGTCATGGAGTATTGTGGTTTATTGTTTGCCATATTCCTGAAGTTGTTTTAAGTATTTGTTCCTATTTTATGACCGTTGGTTTTCTCTAAGTGGATTTATGGATGGTTAACTACATAGGAGGGGGTGAGGGAGTGGGTTTACCTATAATTTAGGTAAACTTAAGTGGCCTTCCTTTTTTTTTTTCTGGAACAGAGGATTGAACTCAGACCCTTGCACTTGCCAGGGAAGCGTTTATTCCCCTGAGCCATCTCCCCAGAGTGGCCCTTCCTTAACATGGAGTCTCTTTAAAACCATTACTCCTTTTTTTTTACTGCAGCTATGAATACTCAGAACCATCAAGGATCCTTCATCTTCTTTTCACATTGTACAACCCAGTATTTATAGCAGGTAATATTTACAGAAGAGATGATGCGTATTTAGTTGTGAGCTGAATATAAGAAAAAATAGAGCATTATTAAGATAATCCCTGAATATAATGTCTGAAACAAAAAGATCATTTTCTTCTCACAAAACACTCTGAATGTGGAGTCCCTGAGGTACGGAGGGGCGTGCCTGCAATGCTTTCAGACTTAAGCTTGGTAACAAATGAGTCATCACCACACAGAGATTGATGGCTTCTCTGTGTCACTATCGCAAATCATGTTGAATGGCGTTTTTTGAGACTTTGTGGAACACAACTGGATTATGCCACAAATTGTATTTCCTACCATTACACTGGATGTAATTTGATCATAAGACCCATACTCACTCAAGACCATCTGAGAGCTGGAGATGGTTGTGCCCCCATAGCAGAGCTATTATGAAGAAGGGAGGCCCAACTAGGCAGGAGAAGATGCTACTTTTACAAAAGGCAGCGCAGTGAGAAATAAGAAATAATAAAGTTGACCAGGCCATTTTTTTCTTTTCTTTTCTTTTTTCTTTTTAGGGTAAGGAGATTGGGAGCTCCATACTAATGTCTAGAAATAAACCATTTCTGGTTTTCAGAGAAATAGGTGAACTTGGAAAGTAAGTAATGTGTCTATCGTTGGTATTAGAGAAAATACAAGATGTATAATTAAATTTGAATTTCATAAAACTAATTTTTTGTAAAATATTCCCTCATCAAAAATTTTATTTGCTAAAAAAAAATTATTTGCTAAAATTGGTAATGCTACATATTGTGAAATCATTTTAAGTTGTCTTGAAAAGGTTCACACTCACTCTGGTAGATAAGAATGAGTCGCTAAATGTTTTAAGAACTACATATGAAAGTTATAGTAATGTGAATGTTTTAAAATGTCACAAGGACAGTACAAATTAGAGGATAGGACTAAAGGAAAAAAAGAGCAAAATATCAGCAAGAGAGTTGTGGCATCTCTATAAGGCTGCAGTATCAGTTATTTTGGACACACTCTGGGAACAAGATTGACAGATAATATGGTAGCTATTTTAATTTATTTTTAGCCTAATGGTGACATGGATGAAGAAAATCATGAAGTATCATTACTCAGCATTGAAACAAAGTAAAATCATTCCATACACAACATGATTGAACTCAGGGGCATATTATGATAAAGTCAGTTTTCCACAGAGGAACAAATATTGCATAATTTGGCATATATATGAATTATCTAAAGTAGTAAAACTTAGAATAGTTGGATGGTTATTGCTGTGGACTGAAAGGAGACAAGAAAAGGGTTATCATTCAGTGAGTGAATAGTTTTAGCCATATAAGATAAATATATTCTAGAGAGCTGTTCCTGTATTTAACATTCATGTTTCTATAGAATATAGATCTTATATTTGAGAGATAGAGAAAAAGAATGAGAGGAAAAGGAAGAGATAACAAAATAGGATATTTTTGGACAAAAATAAAGATCAAGTGGCAAATGTTTGTAGATAGTGGAAAAGAAAAATAAGTCAAGAAGTAATGGGAAGAAGGAAATATCGATAAAAGGGGGTCTAAGATATTTTTTATGCATCTTAAACCATTGATACCATAAGGAAAGCACAAACAAAAAGTAGATTCCAGGAGTTGAGGGTTGGGGCCATTGGAGTTAGTGCTACATTTCATACAAATTTGACTTTACTGATTTGTGAGCCAGTCAAATGATGCTGATGACCAGTTACCAGATATATGTTCTGTTTTGGAATTTCCATAAGATATATGGACTGTGGATTTAACTATAAATATCTGCTGTACAAATAATGCTGCAGATAAGGAAAAAATATCATGATATAAAGAGGAGGTGCTTTGTCACCGTATTGGGAATGCCATTACTTTAAAAAGACAGAGCAAGAAGATACAGCCATTCTTAATGGAAGCAAAAGAGGAAGGTCACCTTTAAGTATCATGTCTCCAAAGCCACAGAGAATATGTAAAATACTGAATAATTTCCTCCGGATTGGGCAGCAGCCTTCCCTGTTGATTTTAGCATGAGCATTTTCATATGAAGATGCGTATGTGT
>NW_004524853.1:1218051-1238131 GCF_000260255.1 Octodon degus
CTTTCTTTCTTTCTTTCTTTCTTTCTTTCTTTCTTTCTTTCTTTCTTTCTTTCTTTCTTTCTTTCTTTCTTTCTTTCTTTCTTTCTCTTTCTTTCCGGAACTGGAGATTCAACTCAGGCCCTTGTGCTTGTGAGACAAGCACTTATTCTACTGTGCCATCTCCCTGGCCCCCTGGATTTTTTCATTTTCGCAATAGAAAATTATATAGTTGTTCTTGAGAAGGATGTTTGTAGATGAAATTCATGAGAAATTAACTATGAGCAGTGGAACATGTTCTTTCAAGAAGGAAAACAGTGGCTAAAAATCAGCAGCAGAAGGGTGAGCTTGAAACAAGAAAGGACACATCTTCTGAAAGATGGAAGGAAATGTGGAGTAAGATGTAAATATTTTTAATTGTTTTAAAAGTTGTTCAAAGGCAATTGTTCTAAAAATTGCAGTTCAAAGAATGTAATTTTTTTCTTTATTTTTTAAAACACTTTCACAAAAACACATCCCACTGTGATCATTTTGTCCGGATACATAATAGCTTTTTAGAAGAGAGACTCAAATGCCTTAAATAGAAAAGTAAAATCATTGCACAAGAATGAAAAACATTTGCAGTTGGCTTATTTTGAGGATTGTTCCAAAAGTTTGGGTTGGATTAATAGTTTGAACCAATAATATATTAAAACAGTTTGTAAGAATTTCCCATTTCATAGAACTAATTGTGTTGTCCAGATGTTTTCATATTTTGGAATTTTTTATTACTCCAGCCTAGTAGTTTGCGGACCAGTCACCAGATTCTATATTCTAACTCCACCCTAGCGGCCAGGAGATTGTATTTCGGACTTATTACTTTAGTGTTTGTGATCACTATTTTTTAAAAATGATGAAAACCTACAATATAAAAATCATATGTGAAAACATTTGGAGGATGACATAGATACATATTAAGTTATGAATCTTTAAATTAATAGTCATCTCAAGCATTTTCAGATGCACCTGGAGGCATCCAAGTTTAGGAAAACAATTTTAGAATGTTCCATAAGAGCTGATTTTTCTGCAATCAGTCTTCTGCTTGATTTATTGCTTGATAAGGAAAATACTAATTAAGCTGAATATGCTGCTGGCATACACTTATTGGGATATTGACATTTTAACACCGATTAGACTATAGTCATAATCGCATTTTCTTGATAGCCTCCTTTATGGTTTTATTGGATTATAAGAATCTTATTTATTTTAAAAACTCTTTTATCCAAATACAATTAAAGAGAAAGTTCACATGCCACCGATACTTGTTATGAAGATAAAAACTTATATGGTTAGTAACCCAAATTCTAGGCAGATTGTTCATAATGTTTTTTTTTTCTATGCCATAGTTTTCTGAAATTTCCAATTTACATTGATAGCTGATAACATTAGTCTCTTTTGAGTATGGTTTATCCTACATTATTTTCAGATTTGGTGCATTGGTGTATGTATTCTATATATTTTAAAATATGTTTGGGTCAGTCAAATAGCTCAGTGGACTAAAATGCCTGCAAGCAGACACAGGGGCCAGGGGTTTGATGTCCAGACTTGCTGTGCTAGCCTTGCCCCAGGGGCACATTGAGACAGTGAATGAGACTGGGCTTGGTGGCGTGTTCCTGTAACCCCAGCACTTGGGAAGCTATAAAGAGGAGAATTACTATGAGTCTGATTTGGTAGTGAGACCCTGAACACCCTGTAGACCCCTTCCTAAAATACAGAAAAATTAAAAAAAAAATATTCTGAAGAGGGCTGGTGAGACAGCTCAGCAAACTGCTAGGCAAGTGCAGAGACCAATGTTCAATTCCTGCTATTGCATGCCAAGCCAGCCTCTCCCCCAGGGGCCCACGGAGCCTGCGACCAAATCTGGGCATGGTGGTGCATGCCAGTAATCTCAACACTGGGGAGGTGTGGAGGCTGAATCACTAGGAGTCCCAGCTAGGTAGTGAGACCCTGATAAAAAAAAAATAAATGCTAAAGACTATTATATTCACTGCAAGTCTCTTTATCCTCTTTTTTGACCTAGGAGAAAAGCTGGCTTAAATCCTGTATCATCACACTTATAATGTGCTTTTTGAATAGGCTTAATAGTGTTTTGAAAGTCACAAATCCAGACACTTGCAGTTTGTTTCCTGTTTTTGCTTTTGCCATATTAGTGAATTGCTCAAGGACACAGAAAGGTTTCGTAGATGTATTTTATTTTTTAAAAATGGAAAAAGTCTATATTAAAAGATTTTTTTCAGTCAAATTCCCAAACTGCAAAAATAGACATAAATATTCAAGCTTCTTGAATAACTCTATGCTTAAATATGGAGATTATGCCTTAAAAAAATGAAAGTGGAATGAACCTGATCAGGTCGCATGAAGACTGGAAGGATGCTCAGGAAAAGGTATGCGCTTCAATCAGGCTGATACCTTCTGGTAGGAGAGTCCCCAGGCTGTCTCATCTATTTGGAATGAGTAGCCTATAACAATGACCTAATGCTATAGGGTCACTGCATCTTGTGTTGACTGAGGACCTTACCTGAGAATAGTCAGAATGCAAAAGGCAGAGTGGAGTGGAGTGAAGCCACCTGCCAACGTTCGTCATTGCAAGGAAGGAGTGAGAACAGACCTGGCAGGAGGTGAGAGGTGTTGTAAAGCGAGACCGTCACTTGAAAATAACGAGAAGATGGTTTAAAGGATGGGATGATGTGATGGACAAAGATATTTTTAACAACAGACCTTATCCTTCCCTTCCTATTCTTCCACTGTTGTGTGACATTAGCTGTATGGTTTTGAGAATGGGCTGATTTAGACTTTAATCATAATTTTTCTTATAAGTTGATAAGTTTCCCTCAGTTAATTGTCATCTCTAGCTTACATTTGTCCCTAGAAAAACTGTAAGGACTCCACTGACCTAATGATTTCTTGAACACTTGGCATTGAATCTTACTACCACCAGGTAAAAGAACGAAATCCTGGCAATCTTACTGCTATGGCTTCACACTTATGAAGACCCTTGCACTTTGGGGATCATCTTCAATTGAGGTTATGCAAACAATCACAGACCACGGAGGCCATGGAAATAATATAGGATGTTGATTTTAAAACCCTACATTCATTCTTGATATTATTCTACATCTTTGTTATTTTTATTTGTATTGGAATTATCTTTGACATAACACATCAGTTCAGACTGTTCATTTTCACATTTACTGGACCAAACAAAGGAAGTTCCCACTTTTGACTTTAAAACGGTATGTTCGCTTCTGTGCTCTCTCCTGCTCATTTCTCAGAGGCAGTTTCTCCTCAAGGCTCAACTAAGTTCAAATGCCCTCTTTCCTTAACACAGCTTTTTTCATTCATGATGCACAGCTTGGTCAAGTTATTTAACTTCAATTTGCATTAGTATTCTCCTGCAAAACTGTGGAATCTATTCCTATCAAATAAGACCGATAGACAAATTATATAATATACTAAAATATTTAAATCTTGCCATATTGTAGGCAATTATAGCTGAATAAGTATAGCTCTTGCTTCATGACAAAATTAGGGTTTTACTTTCTGTATGTTGACTAGCCAGTCATCAGGAGATCATGGCTGAAGTTGACATGGAAGACAACTTGGGATTCAGGCAAGGCACTCACTGGTTCAGATAGTGATGGAGAGATCTCTTGGAGAGAGCCAACTACCTGATCATGAAGTGGTTTCAGGATAAGCAGCAAGAGCAGGCATGTGTTTTATGCTTACTCCTCTGCATAAATCAGAAAGACATTCATCATCAGGTTCCCTTAAGCAGGCTGGAATAGGTGGCCTTCTGCTGGCAGAGTCTGGTCAGTTGAGGCTGCCATTTCAGGGCAACACCCTCAGCAGCTGTGACCCATTACTTGGGTCTATTGCGAAGAATCGAGACTTCATTTCTATAGGACATGCTAATTTGGTTTTTTAAAAAGGTAGAGTATTTCTAAATGAAAATCATATAAATCATATCTTTGTGTATTCCCAATGAACATATTATACTCCTTATTGTTTCTCGATTTAAATTTGGAATCTGAACACTAGATTCCAAAGCTGACTCTGTCATTTATCCATTTATTTAGCTACTTAAACATTGGATGGTACTTAATTAATGCTCATTTTATAAAGTACAGATAATCATAGAGGATTTTCTGACAACATGTGCATAAGTGTGTGTGAGAGAGAAAGGGAGGGAAGGAGAATGAGGGAGATAGACAGACAGACTGAGAATTTTTATGTGTGTACATCCATGTTTGAGTATCCATAGGTAATTAATGTACTTTCATATTGTTTGACACCAAAATTAATGATGCTCAAATCCCTCTATACTTTAAATCACCTATAAATATAATGCTTAATACAATATAAATGGCATGTAGAGAGGTATTACATCATATTGATTACAAAATAACCAAAAGATTGTTTTAGTTTTGATATCCTAATTTTGTTTTCGAATTCTGACAATGTTCATAAGATATGCTTTTACAGCCACTTTATAGCTCATAAAATTTTTAGAATACTACCAGTGTTTTATATACATATATTTTAAAATAATTTAATTGAGAAAGAAGTAGCAATAAGATAGTTTCAAAACAGGTTAGCAGTATAGTTACAATAATTAATATATTACATATTGTTGTTTTTGTAGTAGTTATTCATAGTACAAGATGCAGACATGATATCTTCTCTAAACACTATTAGTTCAAAACTTTCTTTTCATTGAACTAAGAGAAAGTAGCTGTATGTCTATGCTATTTTGTGTATATTTTCCCTAGATATAGTTTTCTTTTGCTTATATTAAAAAAGTAACTGTGTGTAATACTGACAACCAGTTATTGCAGTCAGCTTAGCAGAAATAATTGGAATAGAGATTAAGACTGGAGTTTTTGGCAAAAATGAGGGTAGTGGTAACTCCTGGAAAATGATTTCTGTCTCCAATTGCTCTATGGATGTGCTCGTGATCACAGAAAAGGAAGCCGAGGGTGGGACCTATTTTGTGTCCTCGCTTTCCAAGAGAGTAGGCAAAGTAATAGGAATTCCCTTTGATTTTATTCAGGTAAACAATAGGTGCTGCTCAGCACACCCCTACATACATTATTTTCACCATGACCAGTTGGCCTTCAGAATTTTAACAATTTTCATATTAGAAGAATGTGAAAAGCTGTTGTCAGGATTAGCGTGGCTCTGGTTCTCAAGACACTTGAATCCTTGCACTGCCTTTGAAAGGATACGGAAATCATTCATGGACATAAACGAGAATAAAGTCCTGCTGATAACAATTATTCATGAGCAGAGTTAAAGACATACATTAAAAACATGCCAGCAGTACTACAAGCTGGCAGTGAGAGGCTAAACAACAGGCTACTGGCAACCACAAACTCTCAAAGCTCCCTTTAATCTGTAAAAAGCAATGGACTGCAGAAAAGAATTGATGGCATAGGGGATGAAACGAACGTGGGTCCACAGGTTTCTGAAAAATAAGTCATACAAAACTCTTTCGATTGCTGTTCTGATAGCGGAACACCATTCGTGGCTGCCAAGAACACAATAGCTATATCTCCTTTTCAGAAAATCATCTGTTAGTGTCTCAAGCAGTTTTATAAATTGATTCAAACAGGCTTCCAAGTGAATCTGCTTCCCATAATAGAGACTGGAAGTAAGATTCTGATAAATGGCATTATGCAAAGTTCTAATGATTTTTGCAGGAGCTGAAATTAGGTTGCTTCTCCTATTTCTTTATCACTAAATCCATGTAGGGAGATAATTGGCATGAAATATAGAAAACAGATTACCAAATTCTGATGTGAGGTACCCCCAAGAGAAAGAGAAACAAATTATTAAGATTAGAAGCCAAATCACCCTGAAAAATTGGAAGCCTAATCTGAAAGAAGAAAGTGCAAACTGAACAAAAGAATTTTAATGCACATCTCTTTAAGGAGAAAGAAAAGAAAAACTGGGCAAGATAATATCAAAAGATGATGAGTGAACTATAAATGAAATGTATGGCTAATTTATAGTCATTTTAAGAAATTATGGCTGATGTGTTTACTGCACAGGGGTTTCTTTCTGGGTTTTTTTCCACTGAAGGGCTGCTGAGTCATGTTTTAAACATCACTTCTGAGTTAGCACTAACACACAGGTGTACAGAGGTTGGGTGTCTTGCCTGAGCCCACAAATCAGCACATTAGCAATTTAGAATTTGAGGCCAGTACTTTGGGTTCAGAGGCTGTGTTCCTAATCCCTATGTTTCTCTGCTTTGGAGGAGTGAAATGTATCTTAAGAGTACAAAATATCACAATCCTCTTTAAAATGGACTGTATTGGAATATTTTGCTGAATTCATGCACCTACAATATTTAAATGACAATGAAATACCCATCTCTGACAAAACTAAACAAAAAAGGGGATACAAATGAAGGACCATTTTGTATGTGTATATTCAAAATAATTAGGATAGATATACAACTCCTTTCTCTTAATTCAGTGAATAAGATTTGTTCTAATAGTGTTTGTGGTCTGCATCTTGTGCAATGAATGCCACTGAGACAACAATGTGCAATATATTTATTATTCAAACTGTCCTATTGATCAATTTTGAAACGGTCTCATTGCTATTTATGTCTCAATAAAATTATTTTTAAAAATAAAATGCATAACATATGAATGGATTAAGATTATCATAGATTCAAACTGCATGTTGGATTTTACCATAGGTCAAGATATTATGTTTATGTAATCATTACCTGTTGAAGGAACAGAGCAAGAACCAGTACATTCATTCATACCGATATTCAGGTTGTTTAAATTTACCTCTGCATATGATTAGAGATTTGTGCAGTACATTAGAACCCTGCCAATCTCCCTCCCTCTTGCCTATGCTCTGAATAATCTGTTTCTCCTGCTTGGCTTCCCAGAATCATGGTTTTTCTCCATGAACAAAAATTAATATAAATGCTAATATGCAACATTTATGTTGGGAAAACAGAATTTTCAAAAATTTCTTGGGACATTGTCTCATTACTCTTCTCTCATTGCTGGACCTGTTGGCAGAAGGCAACAGGTCATGGTGACAGCAAAGAGCAAAAGCAAATAGAGGGGCAGCAGCTTGGGCAGCTAACTAACCTCCCTCCCCTCCTTACATTGGAAAGCAGATTCCCCACCTCAGGTCTAGGGTGTAGCACTCATGCCTGCAATCCCAGGATTGGATCAAGAATCAGTCACAAACTCCGTAAGCCAGCCCATGGTTGCTGAGGCTTTGGGGGGGGAAACCAGACACAAACCATAACAGACATCCTGATAGTTAAAATAATATACAACAGCCACTATATATTTATATATATGAATTATATAAATTTTAAAAATATAATCATATGTGTTGTGAAGAAATAACTTCATTGTATCAAGAAAAAATGTTTTTAAGGTCACTGAAAAGAAAAAAAAACTTTTTTATTAAGAAATTTAAAGCAGGGCTGGCTAGATAACTAAGTGGACTAAGCACCTGCTTAGGCCAGTGCAGGGATCAGAGTTTGATCCCTGGCACAACATGCTATGCCAGCCCCACCCTTGGGCTCACTGAGTGGGTCACTGAGACTGGCCATTGTGGCCCACACCTGAAGTCCCAGTTATGGGGAGGCTGAAAACAAGAGAATCACTATGAGTCCAAGCTGGGTACTGAGACCCTGTACCAAATACATAAAAATGAAGTGTAAAACAAATTACAAAAATTTAATGTCGAAACCAATTATTTTCAACATGAAATATGTTCTTTATAAACAAACAAACAAACAAACAAACAAACTAGAAACGAAACTCAGGACCTTATCCTTGCTAAGCAGGCACTGTGCTGTTGTGCTATATTCCCAGCCCTGGAATATGTTCTTGAAATACATTAAAATCTTACATGTAAAAGTAATAAAATACATTTTGTCATTATTTCTGCATATATGTAGGTGATGTATTAACACTTCATTGAGCAACAATGCTTTTCATTAATTTGTACTCATCACTTTGTTCATAAATTCAATAAATAATTATTGAGACTGTACTATACTGTGTTATAAATAGAAGAGAAAATTAAGTGTTTTATTGCATCTGGATTGACATGTGTCAACTCAATAATTTCATCATTCAGTCAACATCACAAATAAGATAACATCATAAATGATTTATATGGGATGTATATTTCATGTTAGTAGTAAGCTTGTATGAGGAGAAAGAGAGGGAATTTTAAAAATGAGAGTCTACAGCAGCACCAGTGTCTAAGATGGAAGGAAGCTCAATCTGAAACAGGAACCTTGAGTAACAGTTAAGAGTGGAAGAACATTTCAAACAGAAGAAATGGCGTATACAAAGGCCCTGTGTCACTGACAGCTTGAGGAATTGTAGAAAAGAAAGCATAAGGAGGTTGGAGTACAAATTAAATGAAGAGTTAGAGAAAAGATTTGAGAACTGGTCAGTGATTTTAGACTTAATCCTCAGAGCAGTAGAAGATATATGAAGGTTCTGTGATGTTTGTGTTTGCTTATGTATTGTTGGTTTTTGTAGGTTATTCTGGGAGGGAGTGGTGACAAGAACCGATTTGTTAGTTATGCATGAACAGAGGCTGAAGTTTGGACCTCAGCTGTTGCAGTGGTTTCTGTTTAATCTCTCAGCAGTAGTTCCCCCTTCCAACACCTGAGATTTATTTAATGAGTCATTTTGCTGCTTCTATGATGTGCTTGCCCAAAACGAAGTGAGTGCATAGGAGGTCTTACACAATGTGCATGTGGCTCAGGGCTTCTTTCAGAGTAGAATAGTAAAGGCCATTCCTGTATGCCTTCCCAAATTGCAAATCAGTTGAAATGATGATTGATTTGGACCAATGAAGATCAAAAGATTAGCTTTCTTTTTGGCATATCTGAGTTGAACAGTACAGCTAGATCACAACTGATATTCCCAATATTGTTCTCTGAATTAATAACTTTAGGCAGAACTACAGGCCAATCTGCTCCATCCCACCCTCTCCCAATAGCAACTGTTTACTAAGTTCCACCTATAGAAAAACAAAAACTTCTGTGTGGCTTGTAAAGAAAAAAGGAGAGAAAGAGGAAAGAAGAGGCAAAAAGGTCTTACAGTGCCATGCACCAGCCAAATGTCTTTCCTCTTCCTGAGAAAAGAGTGACACTGTGTGCCAGAAGCATAGCTGGTTCTTCTCATATTGTCTCTCATAGACATGCAGTAAAAATGCCTTCCACATGGTTAAAAAAGGGTGACAGTGAATAAATACTCCTAGAGTTTTAGCTGCAAATGCATTTTTCTCTGTTTCATTTTATTTCTTCAGTGCCTTCCAGAAAGCTTCGTCTTCTTGATTCCTCATGTAGACGCACTCATATGTCACTGTGTATCTATGTATACATTTCAGGCAAATATAAATGTAGTATCCTATATAATGCTTCTTTTCTTTTTATACAATGCCAAAATTACTGTTTTATTTAGGCAAACAATAATAAGTTCAAAATTATTTTAAAAATAAAAGAAATTATTCTCAAGGTTGAACTATCCTTAAAATGAATAAGCTTGCCTGGAATAAATTCCTCCTCCATCTGTTGCTTCTCTTTTGAGTGTGTTCCATACTGTCTCTTTGGTGGGTGGCTGGAAGTCACAGGACCATCCTGGAGTTGAGCTGCATCTCCCTGCTGCCAAGTGAGAGGCTTTTCTTTGTGGACTGCATCAGTCATGTTTCTTGTCCTTTCACATCTGGAAAGTTCATGCTTGGGGAGAGACCACAAGATACTGGGGGCATGGATGAAGAAGAGACTCGGGCTATTGCTCCCCAGCTTTCCTCTCTCATGGCTATGTTTAGGTAACAGCTATATTTCTGGACACATGGCTGGAGGCTTCTGGGCAGGTATATAATGGAGGCGTGCATGATATGAGTTCCCAAAGAAATTCTACACACTACTTAAGACAACTTTTCCTAGATAAGAGTCCAAAATTGGATAACATTTTGGTGATACTGAGAGCTCTTTTATTTATACTTTGCTTGTAGTTTCTATATAACCTTAAATGTTCTCTCTCTCTCTCTCTCTCTCTCTCTCTCTCTCTCTCTCTCTCTCTCTCTGAGAGACAGCAGGTATTCAAACCATACAGAACTGAAGCACACATAAATAAAAACTACTGTAATAGAAAATGAGCACTAAAAACACATCAGGTAGTGTGCTAAGAGAATATCTCACTTAATTTGCAAAACTTGTGTATATGACAAGCAGCCTCTTTCAGATCCAGGGAAGAAGGTTCTTTGACAGTGTCCAAAACTTGCCACAACAAATAAAATTTTCATCTCAGTTTTGCTACTTCCTAGCTGGATGGTCTTGGACTGGTTACTTAACCCTTCTTTCTCAAGTGTCTCATCGCCAAAAGGTTTTGAGGATTGAGGGAACTACTGCATACAAATAACTTAATACACTACACTGCACAACATGTCTGTATTAGTCAGTTTTTCTATAGCTGTAACAAATGCCTGACATCCAAAACTTAAAAGGAAGAGAGGCTTATTTGGTTCATAGTTCTAGAAGATGCAGTCCTTGATTCCCTGGTTTCAGAGTAGAAAACATGATAACGAAACGATATGGTAAAGTGAAGATGTGTTTCACCTTGGTAGGTGAAAAGCACAATGGGTTAGAAAGAATGATACAGAGGAAGGAGGCTGGGATCAGATGTAATCCCCAAGGTCACTCCTCTGTGACCCACCCATACATTCAGAAGTCAGCCTTACTAAACCCCAGGGAGCTTCGAGTCCAGTCCAGCTGACAGTCAGAATGAACTCTCTCAGGTTTTAATTCTTTGGGGTTTTGTTACATACGTAGTTACTTTGTTTTGGCTTTCTGTATTTTCTGTTACCTAGGGTTAAACATGATCTGAAACACTTAAATAGAGAATTCTAGAATAAATCCCTCAGAAACTTTAAATTGTACTGTGATCTTAGTGGCATTATGAAATCCTGTCCAATGTTGACGCAAAAGATCTCTCTATCCAGCATATCTATGCTGTATCAGTGAGCCATCAGCTACTTCCACTATTGGTTCTCCTCTCGGGGTATTGCAGTTTATGAGGTCAGGTAACCATGATTTGACTTAAATGGCCACCAAGCACAAGGCTAGTGATTGTGCAGTTCAGGTATGCCAAAGGGAGGTCATAAAACACTTCAACTGATATGGTGGAAGTTTATAACTCAAAAAATAAAAAAAAAAATCATGTTCTAAATTTGTTGAGACACATGCTATATTTTTGTTATCAATCACTTAATGTGCCTAGTCTAAGTTTACAAATTTATTATAAGCATGCAAATATAAAAGAAAAACAGTACATGTAGGATTTAATGGCACTCTGTAGTTTAGGGCATTTGCTGGGAGTCATGAAACTTACCTATCACATTCACATAAATAAGGTGAATAAGGACTAAGTCAATATCCTTTCATTGTTTTCATTTAAAAATTTAATAGCCTTGACTTGTTAAGTTAGACAACCATCAAACTTCACACTCCACATAATTTTTATGTATTTTAAGTATTTCTTATACTGTGCTTCTAAACAAAATTCCTTTTCCACTTTAGTCATCAAAGAAAATGTTAATTATAATTATCCTAAGTTTGTACTTTCTTCAATTTTATTTTTATATACTTTCCCTGTTCAGAAGTGATAATTTCAGTGATACATTTTTCACTTTGCTTGAGTTGACCTAGGCATGTAAAAGTCCTAGGTGTAGGCATCTTTCTTTCATACCCATTGCTCTTCCAGCAGGACCAGATGTAGGATGGTCTTCTATATGTCCATCCACTAAAAGGAGAAGGGACATTGAACAAAAGTCAGTGGCCTTCTGTCCTGCACTCTGCCAAGCCAAAGCATAAGAGATGCTATGCAACTTAGCTGTCTGTCCTTGCCTGGTGTTAGACTACTTGTGACCCTAATGAATACTGCCAGATTAGAAATTTCTTCATTTTCTTCCATCCTTTTAAAACAATCTTTATTTCAAAACTGTATTTTGACATCCATCTGCTAAAGGAAATTTTTGTGAATGGTCCTTGTTGTCATCTTTAGAGTTGATCTCTTCAAAACATATGGAACAGTTTTCACTACTCCATCTGGCCTAGGTTACTTCCCTTTATCCTATAGATCTTATCGTCTCTGTTCATCCTACCTATAACATGACCATATCAAAACATTAATCAGGCCTAATCTTAGTGCCTCATCTCTGTTATTCTTTAGACTCCTTAAGGTAAAAACAACCCTGATCCTAAGTGTCTCAGTTACTCTTCTCTCCTTGCTGAGACAAATACACGAACTCCCAAATGAAGGAAGGAAAGGTTTATTTAGCTCACAGTTACTGGTGGTTTCAGTCCTTACTCAGCTGGTTCCAAGGCAGACTGACACATGGCAGAGAGCAACCATTCCTGGTGGTGGCAAAAAGCAAAGAGCAAAAGGAGGAGTAGCAGCAACAATGGCAATGGAGACAACGTAGAGCAAGTCTGTCTCTCTTATGTTACATTCAGGCTATCTGCTCCAGGCTGGGTATAGCACTCACACTCGTAATCCCAGCAGTACTCAGACCCATAATCCCAGTGGATCATTAGTTAATCACAAACTCTAGAAGTAAGTCTGCACCATGACTAGGTGAGGCTTTGGGGAAACAGCTAGACACAAACCATAACACTAAACTGTATTGAATCTCAAAAGACCAATGTTAGTATCTTAATGTGTAAAATACAGATGCCGAGAGTGTAGCTTTCCTTTGGATTGTTCTTAGGATTCAGTAAGACCATGTTATACAGTGCATGACCCTTGGTAGGTTCTGTACATAATTATTTGCGCTTTTAAAGTATTTCATTCTTACAATTTTGATAATAGTATAAACCACATTTTAGTAAAGAATAGATCAAGACCTAGAGTGTAATTTTTCCAAGGTCGTGTAGCTGATAGGAAATGCTCAGTACATGGATGAAGAAGAAACCTCCTCTTGAAACCTCCATACATATAGTGTAGACTATTAATTTATTGAAATGCTTTGTATTATGCTTATGTCAACAACATATGATTTTAGAATAAACTATCTTCTCTGAAAAAATGTTGCATTTTCAGAGATTATATAAAATGTCTTTTTTTTTTTTTCAGAGACTAAACACGATTGTGTGTGGGAGGCCATTAACTGGTATCCATTTTATAATAGTGTCAGCCGTTTTCTCAAGTTTCTATTCCCCTGCTGAGTTAAGTTTATGGTCCTTCCCACCTTGCCCATTCCCCATAAACCACGTGCTATGCCCCAGGAGTTGCACCTTCTCCATTGCCTAGATACCTGCTGACCCCTAGAGTGGAGACTTCCCCATTCCTCCACTCCCTATATATACCCAGTACCTCCCCTGAATAAATTGGGACTTGATCAGAATCATGTCTTGTCCTCATTTCTCGCGTCTCCTGTCCTTTGTCCCCTCTTCAATTCCCTGCTCCTCCCCCAGGTGACCTTCGTTGACTGACCTGCGGGTCGGGACAATTGTAAATTGTATTCTTAATTTAAATGATAGTAATTTTTGAAAATCCCTCTGGATCCAGAATTTACATAAGAAAATAAAACAAGGAAAAGATCATTACAGCATACATGAGAATTCTACACAGCAGCAACTTGGTTCTATTCTTCAGTTCATTGTCTCAACCTTGGGGAAACTGTTTTTGCTATATTAAACTAAATTTGATCTTAATGAAATCAGGGATTGAAAGATTCGTATGCTGTACAGATTGCTGAAGTAAATAAACCCAGTGGAACTGGAACACTACACAGCAGTGAGATGAATTAGGAAACTACTTTAAAAAGAACAAATTATATTTGTGATTATTAGATTCACAGAAACACTCTGAATTAAACTGAGAAATAAAATGGTAAAAGTCTGATCTTTAATAAAAATTGTTGAGGCTTTGGAAGATACTGAGAAGACAGCTTTCAGGTAAACCAAGCAGCTCATAAAACAAGGCACTAGATCAGAATATTTAAAATAACTAAAATAAGGAAAACAGGGTTTATTTTTAATACTCTGGAAAGAAAACCCTCATGTGTACATCCAAACTAAATAGTTTACTTGAGAAAAATAACATGTGAACATTTTAAAAAAGCAAAACCAGGGCTGGTGAGATGGCCCAGTGGTCTAAAGCACCTACTTAGAACAAGCTTAGCAAAGCACAGGGACTGCGGTTCAATCCCCCAGCACCACATGCCAGCCAGCCCCGCCCCCTGGTGGGCTGAGCTGGCCACACACACACACACACACACACACACACACACATAAATAAAAAAGCAAAACCACCTGAAATTATTAGTTGAACTTATATTAAATATTTAATGTTTACATTTCACATTTGTTTAGTAATACCTTGCATAGTTTTAAAGGCCAACTTGTATTTTAAGTTTTATAGCAGGTTTTCTCCATCTTTCTTTTGTTCCAAACTTTAGCTCCTAAAGTGTAAATTTTTTACACTTATTCATTTTTTTATTTTATTATTAGTCTCATATTTATAGATAATAAACATCTAATATACTTTATAGAAATATTGAATTCAAAATATGTACAAATAGCAATGTATTGAACCCATAGATCAACTTTAGAACTTAAATGTACCATCCATAGTTGAATTACTCTTATATAATAATTAGAAGTCATTATTCTAATTAGTGTTGTGTTATTTTAATCAAGCCAGCATATTTTTTCACCATGTTTCTAAAGGTAAAACTACTATAAATTTGACTCCTCTCTTAAAGGAATTTAGACAGTACAGAATTCCTTTTCTCTTGGAAATTGATTGGAATGTAATAGACCACTTCATTCATTTGCTCTGTGGCTTCTTTGACAAGGGAGGGGTGCTAATGACTCAGACAGCCCCATTAGGGAGTCAGACTCCATGGACTGATTCCAGCTAGGAGAGCAGGTGTGCAAGGAGCAGGGGGAGGGCATGGAAAGTGGGGCTGTGGAGCTGCTTTGAGTCTCTGCTGAGCTGCCGAGTTTTATCTCTGTATCTTTAACAATTTTAATCATTAATAAAGGGGTTTTAAAAAATTTGGTGTTGGTGTAAGTTTATGATACATAGTTGGGGGATTGCTGCAGATACATATCACATTTTAATCATTCATAAATGAGTGAGAATTTTTGTCTCTGGGAAAAATAAATACAAAATATTCCAAAATGAATGATTGAAAGGGAATATAAGAATGTTTAAATGATATGATAACTTTTGGTAAAGAGTTTTGTTTTAGAAAATGCTGATTTTGGGTCACTTACTTGAGACTTACTTGGGTGGTTTAAAAACAATAGGTCTCATTTCAGACAAGATGAATGAGAATTCTTACGGTGAAGCTATAGAAAATTGCATAATAACAAATACTCCTTCTACAGAAATGATTATGAGGTACACATTAGAGTCTGATATTGAGTGATAGTAGTCCAACTATTTAACTTTTAAATGTTCAATGTACTTTGGAAACTTTCAGATGTATTGAAGTGATTTCAGGTTCTTTCCTTAATTTTTTAGAGTGGCAATCCTGATTTCAATACGGAATTACTGTCTAGAATCAACTTAAACTGTTATCCATTCATTATTCCATTGGAGAATGGGAGAAGGTGTAGATTTTCCAGATAATTTCTTCATAAGTACTTGAAATTATTAGTAGACTGTAGCTAATTTTTGTAGTGTGTTTTCTTGGTATTAGATAGGAAAACCCTTAAAATAAGTTGGATGCAAAATTGGATTTAAGATTCCTTGTAACATAATGCTGAACATGTTCAGACTACAGAGTCAAAGAGTAAATTTCATCAGATGGACTTTACTTTCCATCCTCCCACCCTGCCCCTGCACACCTGCTTTCCTAGCTAGAATCAGTTCACAGAGCCTGACTCCCTAATGGGGCTGTCTGGGTGATTAGTACCCTCCATTTTCAAGGTAGCCACAGAGCAAATGAATGAAGTGGTTCATTACATTCCATTTAATTTCTAAAAGACTGACTTTGGTCGAATGTAACTTTAGATTTTTATCAATCGTGATAGAGAAAATAAGATAGAAGTCATGGTAGTTATAGCCTCCACATAAAAAGCAAGACTGAGCATCAACCAAGTCAGTATTGTCAAATAATATAGGTAATTTAATACAAAGTTCATTATAGATTAAGTCCCTGCCTGGAATTCAATGCTTTGTGTTAATTGTTAAGTACCCATGCAATCAACTAGACCAGGCATTCTGATGCAAGAAGGATTATTAGAAGTAGGAGCAAGCAGGCTGGCTATTTAGCAGGTCAAGGCAGCCCTGAACAAAAGGGGATAGGGGATTTTATAGGGCTTTTAGGGGACGGTGTTTGCAGACTGGAGCAGCCAGATCACAGGTGGAGGTCATTTTTCTTCTTTGTGGTTTGGCGCTCTGTCTGGGGCTAATGGGGCATGAGCTGAGCCCAGGGTACAGAATGGGAGTGTTCGGGGCAGAGTGCCTGGGAAACCTTGAGTCCTGACCCATCATTACCATCCCCAAGATTATTGTTTGTTAATTATAGTGTTATGAATTGATTTTATATCAATATCCAATTAATGTGTTACAGCGTTGATTAGAACAATTACAGAAAACCCAGAAAACCAGAAATACAGGCCTAGGTAGGAAAAATGAGCAAAATATGTGATCTGTCACCAGCCTACATGTGAATCAAATCATACATATAGCTTCTGTAGAATAACAGATTATTGAATAGCCTCCCACTACTGGCGCAGGTGTGTGGAATTCAAAAAATCAGCAAATATGCATGTCTGAGTTTGCCATTACCATTTAACATCTCTGCTGCCCAGTGGTGGAACACCAGATAATGTAGAAAATTTAAAACCAAATTCATAAATTTGCAAGGAGAATCAATTTTTTAAGGATGTTTGCTTGGAACTGTCTAGCACAGATGACCAGATGGGTTCAGAAATGACATTTTTTCTATTCATTATGCTTCAGAATTTTGATATTCCCAACTGACGGTGGTTGAAGTGGTATGTTATAATAAAATATCTAAATCCTGAAAGCAAGTTTTGTATATTAAAGGATTTCAGTTCTAAATGTGAACTAAAAGTTTGGCCCAAGAATTCTCCCATGAGATTACACACATAAGAGTCCAAAATCACGCATGTCCTAAAGCATGAAGTGCTGTCAAGAAGCCTGAATTAATTCTCTTGAATTCTGCTATGGACTCCTCCTGTTTCGCTGTCTCTTTACAGTGTAAACAGCATTTCAGGAAGAGTTCATTTGCAATCTCCAGAGAAATATTTTGGAAATGACACTTGGAAAATAGCTTTATAATTCAAATGTTGGAAGATAGTAAAATCAGTACGGAGTGGTATCATCACTGGGGAACAGGAATAAGATGTATAATCATGTTGATTATATTCATTTTCTTCATAATTATTTTTCCAAATATTTTATATTTGCATCATCACATTTGCTTTTAATTAGAGAATTGAATTTTATATGAATGTTTTAACTTATACAATCTGTTTAGTGAGGAGTGACATTCTTAAAGGCAGGAACAATGATCTTTATCTCTTTTATCAACCAAAGTAGTGACATTAAACTTTGCATATGGTAGATAAAAATACATCAGAAATTCATATAATGGGTATAGTTCTAAATGTTTTATACATAACTCAATAATAACCCAGGAACAGAGGAACAGAGATTACCTTCATTTTACAGATGTGAAAATTAGATTAAAAAGCATTAAAGTAATAAGATTAAAAGTATTTTTCTATTTGTTTTAGAACAGAGCCATGGAATGGTAAGAGGAGCGTTTACACCTAGGACATCTCACTTCACAGTCTCTGTATTTTAAATCTAATTTTTTTTCTACTTCATACAATAAAAAAGGAACAGTCATGTGCTTATGGAGGGCCTTTCCTGCCCTTGTCTGTACGCTGTGCGCCGAGAACAACAAGGGAATCCTAATGGAGAGTATATTTTTCAACAGACAGCAACCAACTTCACTATGGCTATGGAGAAAACACTTGGCAGCCATGCTTTTTTAGGTTGGATGGCCAGAAATGATCTCTCTGTGGATGCAGCAAGGAAAACCATAAACAAAAAGGAAAAACCAGGCAGGCAAAGCAAAGAAAAATACAGTAAACAGAAGAAAATCAAGTGAACTCTCTGAAATATGAAAAAGTTTACTTGGGGAAGAAGTAGAAAGTTATACTTCTCAGAGGTAATGAATACAAAGAGTGTTATGAACTGATTGTTCCTCTACAAAACTCATTTTTCTGTGTGTGTGTGTGTGTGTGTGTGTGTGTGTGTGTGTGTGTGTGTGAAGAATGAAACTCAAGAGTCCTGAGCTTTACAGGCAGACTCTGTGCCACCGAGCTATATTCCTGGCCCAAAACTCACGTTTTAAATCTTTCCTTGCAGTGCCCCACTATGTGACTGTGTTTGGAGGTGGGGCCTTTGTAATGGTGATGAAGGCAAAATGAGGCCATGTGGGAAGGCCCATGATTCTATGCTTGTAAGATGAGATTAGTGGAGACAAAGAGAGAAGAACCTATAAAGAAATATGGAAAAAAGTGGGCGACTGCCAAAGGGAAAGAGGTCTCAGAAAACATCAGCCCAAGTTTGTCTGATCCAAATTCATGCATAGGGATAGTCAGCTGTGCTCTGAGGGAGATGGTGTGAAGACTGATAGGGAGAAGTCAAACGAATATGCAGCAGAGGTTGACTGCCACAAGCCAAAGAGCACCTAGGGCTGGCACAAGCGGTACGAACCAAGGAATCCTCTCCTCTGCAGGCTTCCCAGAGAAAGAGTATGGACCCTCTGACACCATGACCTTGGCCTTGTAGCTCCAGAATTGTGAGAAAGCAAATTAGCAAGGTTCCAGCATTTAAGCTCCTCAGTTTGTAGAGCTTGTTTAAACATACCTAGCAAATTCACATTCTTTGTCTATCTGTCTCTCTCTGTCTCTGTCTCTCTGTCTTTCTGTGTCTCTGTCTCTCTCTCCGTCTGTCCCTCTCTCTCTCCCTGTTCTCCCTTTTCCTCTCTCTCTCCCTGTCCCTCTCCCTTTCTATGTTTCTCTGTCTCTCCCTCTCTCTTTTTCTGTCTGCCTATGTCTGTCTGTCTGTCTGTCTGCCTGCCTGTCTCTCTCTCTCTCTCTCTCTCTCTCTCTCTCTCTCTCTCTCTCTCTCTCTCTCCATATATATAAGGCTGGGTTTGAACTTGTGATCCTCCTGCTCCAGCTTCTAAGAGTGTTGAAATTATGGGTATACATCACCACACTCAGCTTGATGGACATGTTTAAATGTTGCCTTTATGAGATTTAAGTTATACTTCACAGATAATTAGAACACTGATTCACAACCAAAGGAAACCTTTAATGAGCTGGATTACTTACATGAGAAGTTAACTTAACCAAATGCAACTGCATGTTATTGTCACTTGTCACTCTGAAATCAACTCTATAATGGTTAGGATTGTGGAGCTATAATTGTGTATGGAAGAAAAGACAAGTTTTCTCCTGAGGGTCAGTCTAACTAATTTGAGAAGCATCTGAGCAACATTGTTGTGGATAGCTACAGAATGGTCCCTCTTCCAATACCATTTTCCAGTTAGGTTTGCTTGCTGTGACAAAACACATGAAATAATCAACTTAGGCAGAAGGGAAAAACTTTTTGCTCATTGTTTCAAAGGTTTTGGTATACAATCACTTGCCTTCATTTCTCTGGGCTCCTGGTGAGACAGCACATTGTTGTGGTCACTATATGACAGAGAAAAGCTGCTCATATCACAGTGGCAGAGAGAGACAGAGACAGAGAGGGACAGAGAGAGAAAGACAGATGGAGAGACACAGACAGAGAAAGACAGAGACAGAGACAGAGACAGAAAGAGACAGACACAGAAAGAGTCAGAGACAGAGAGACACAGAGAGAGACAAGCAGAGACAGACAAAGAAACTGGGATTCCAACATCCCCTGTTAACCTAACATCCTGTAATTAGACCCCACCTCTCAACTTTCTACCACCTTTCAGTAGTGTTGCAGGCAGGCAACCACAGCTCTCA